>NC_044000.1:33471298-33508798 GCF_902150065.1 Myripristis murdjan | reverse complement strand
CCTCCTGGCGCTGCACAGAGTGTGTTTGTTGTGTTTATCATGTCAGGTTTTTTTTTTTTTTTTTTTTTTTTAAATCATGCTCTGATGGAAAAGCCGCTGAGAAATCAGCTCGGGGCTTTACATGGAGCAGTGATCTGGTTTCTCTGGGAGAAATCCAGCTGTGTTAATCTGATTCCTCTTCATCCTTTACCTTGGTTATGGAAAATGGTTTTGTTGTTCACATGGCACTTGACAAATCCGACACCTGCAGCACGAGAACCAGATTATTAGTGACATCCTGCAGTCTGTAGAGTCTGGTGGACGAGTTTCCAGATTTAAAAACCTCGTCTTCTCTCTCGGAGGAAATGAACTGACGAAGCACAAACACAGGAAGCAGGCGGTCAGCTGACGTGCCGTCACGTTTCCGGCAACACGTTGACGCAGAAGTTTAAATTTACCTTGATGACTAAGCTTTTGAAGCAACGACAGTAAATCCACTGTGTGTGTGTGTGTGTGTGTGTGTGTGTGTGTGTGATCACAGGAGTGTGTTCTGAAGCAGGCTGGAAAAGTTGACTGAGAGCTATTTTTATAATCTGAGTTCACACCGACTCCACCAACACATCATAAGAGCTTTTTTTTTTTTTTTTTTCTTCAGCGCAGCAACAGCCTCGTCTTCCCAAAAACACACCGCGACGACAGAAATCAGCACAGAATGATGAAGGAATGAAGAATTTGGAAAGTGAGTTAAAAGGTGTTTATTTTTTATGTTGTTAGACTCAGTTTGTTTGAACCTTTATTTATACTGGCACCTTTTAACAGCCTTTTTACTTTGTTTTTTTGTTGTCTCATTGACTGTGAAGCACTTTGTAACTCGACTGTCTGTTTAAGATTTCTATCATTATTATTAGATTTGTTTCTTTATGAGTTTGAAGTGGCTCGTCCTGACGTCTGAATCATGACGTGAGAAAATTAAAGAGCGAAGGTGAGGATGTCTGGAAATCGACCCCACGGAGAAAACAGAGGCTTCAGACAGACGCTTCCTGAAAACCTGCACAAACATCCAGACAGATCCGGATTTAAAGTTGAGCATAAATGAGCCTTAACGGATACGGACCAAACAGAGCAGCAGCACCAGAAATCGTGGGCGCGGTGAAGTCGATAGTTCATGAGAGACCGGCCTATGAGCGAAATAGGAAGAAGAAATTATAAAAACTGATAATATTAAAGAAAAGAATCCGCTGTCCTCCTGTGGCGATGCGTTTAATGACCTCACAGACCAGCCATCCTCCTGTGGCGATGCGTTTAATGACCTCACAGACCGCCATCCTCCTGTGGCGATGCGTTTAATGACCTCACAGACCGCCATCCTCCTGCAGTGATGCGTTTAATGACCTCACAGACCGCCATCCTCCTGCGGCGATGCGTTTAATGACCTCACAGACCGCCTTCCTCCTGCGGCGATGCGTTTAATGACCTCACAGACCGCCTTCCTCCTGTGGCGATGTGTTTAATGACCTCACAGACCGCCTTCCTCCTGTGGCGATGCGTTTAATGACCTCACAGACCGCCTTCCTCCTGTGGCGATGCGTTTAATGACCTCACAGACCGCCTTCCTCCTGTGGCGATGTGTTTAATGACCTCACAGACCGCCTTCCTCCTGTGGCGATGCGTTTAATGACCTCACAGACCGCCTTCCTCCTGTGGCGATGCGTTTAATGACCTCACAGACCGCCTTCCTCCTGTGGCGATGCGTTTAATGACCTCACAGACCGCCTTCCTCCTGTGGCGATGTGTTTAATGACCTCACAGACCGCCTTCCTCCTGTGGCGATGTGTTTAATGACCTCACAGACCGCCTTCCTCCTGCGGTGATGCGTTTAATGACCTCACAGACCGCCATCCTCCTGCGGTGATGTGTTTAATGACCTCACAGACTGCCATCCTCCTGCGGTGATGCGTTTAATGACCTCACAGACCGCCATCTATTGCGCCTCCTCCTCTTCTGTCTCTGTGTAGCAGCTCCATTGTTGCATCCTCCTCCACCGTCACCGTCCACCGAGACGTTGGACTCTGCGCTGCCCTCTAGTGGATTTACTGCTGAACATCCACGCTGACACAAAGGACACATGGAAGCATGTGGGCAGAGACGGCTGCATCGTCTAAAACAGACAGATTTATTTTTACAGGAGCATCAACGAGGCTTTAGTCTCTGCACTTTGGGAAAAACGAAGCTCATCGTCGAGCCGCTGCTGAACTGAACTCATCCTGCTCCTCTGTCAGACATGTGCAACGCTTTCTCTGCCTTCACACGTACCAATACAGATTAGGGTGCCAGTGCGTGTGTGTGTATGTGTGTGTGTGTGTGTGTGTATGTGTGTGTGTGTGTGTGTGAGATGAAAGACCAGCTCTCTCCGATGTCGTCCGACGATGAAAGTGATCATTTGTCTGAGAGGCGTTTTTGACAGAATCCCCAGCGCTGATGTAACAGAAAATCCCCCCCTTCTCTGTCTCTGTCACACACACACACACACACACACACACACACACGGCAGTTTGAAGGAGGATCAAAGTGAGATAAAAGCTGTTTTCTGCAGTTTGAGCCTCTCCTCTGGTCGGAGTGATGTCGTGTGGATTTTGAAGTTTGACTGATCAGCTTTAACAATCTGCTCGGCTTTTCTTTTCACACAAAAAACAGAACAAAACAAAAAAAAAAAACAACAACAATTTTGCTGCAAGGTTTATTCTTCCTCTTTGACTGAGCCAGGCTAACGACTCCCATAGACTTCAATTCTTTATGCTAAGCTGAGGAAAATATTTTTGCTTCTTTAAAACACAAAAAGAGCTGAAGAGGAACAAAGCCGAGTGTAAAAAACAAACCACAGGAGCGATGGTGTTCTCAGTATTTATTCTACTTTTTGTTTCTTTCTTTTTTTTTTTTTAACTCCCGGAGAGGAGCATAAATATTTTACAGCGTGAGAACACAACAGTTTTGGTTATTTACAAGATATAATAAATGACTTACAACTCACAAGTGTTGATTTCTGTTCTGAGGGCTGGAGGAGGGAAACAGGAGAGAGAGAGAGAGAGAGAGAGGAAACTACAGTCGTTCTACCGTTGTGCTGAGAGTCAGAGGCGAGAGAGGAGCGGTGGCATGGCGGCCGAGCGGCCGAGCGGACAGAGCGGCTTCAAACCGTCGGTCCAGGAGGAGACAGCAGAAATACAAGAACACGGAGCGACCGCAGGCTTTTCCAGGCTGAGCGGAGGAGGGGGGGGGGGGGGGGGGCCTGATGGGCAGGTGAACAGGAACAGGAACAGGAGCGGGACGCTGACTTACAAACTGGAAGTGCTTCTGCTTTTTAAAAAATCTTGTATACAATCATCACGCATGAAAACCTGCACATCAACACATCCAGTTTGCCTGCATCAGCCAACTACGGAAGCCCCCGGGGGTCAGAGGGCAGACGACCCCCGGGGGTCAGAGGGCAGACGACCCCCGGGGGTCAGAGGTCAGAGGGCAGGTCTGGGCTCTGAGATCCTCAGATCTCCACACAGACTCAGAAATCGAAGTGGAGTCGTGACTCTTTACCAACAGACCGAAAAATACAATCTGCCTCACAACATGACATCAGGATTAAAGGAACATTCCAACATCTGAGCATTCCTTTAACTTTAGTTAATTCATATTTAGCTGTCTGATGTGATTATGGATCACATCACGCGTACCGTCTGTCCTCTGAGCAGAAAACGATCTTTCAGAAGTGAAGTTTTCAAATCCGAGGCAGATTAGGAGATTTAGTTTTAATACTGTCATCACGTCTGCGTCACAGAGACAGGCTTCATGTGGCATCAGAGTTTCTGACGGCAGTTTAACGTGTGAGAGAGAGTTTAACACATCAAACAGCAGGGAGGGAAGTGGACCCGGAGGCGGAGGCGGGCGTCGCCTGGAGAGAACAGGAGTGCTGATGTTTGGATCCAACATGGCCGACGACGTAGAACCAGGCGTCGTGACCTCGTTCTCTCCTTCGGCCGCGGAGCTCAGATCCAACATGAGAGGCTGAGTTATTCACACAGCTCCCAAAAAAAACGAGTAGAGAGGCATGACCGCTGACTCAGCACTACGGGCCCAGATGTGACTCAGCACTACGGGCCCAGATGTGACTCAGCACTACAGGCCCAGATGTGACTCAGCACTACAGGCCCAGATGTGACTCAGCAGAAAGCTGGGTTCAGTGTTCTATAAATCACACTGCAGTAACTATAGAATGGTAATCCAGACTGAATTGGCACCAAAGGATCTGGGTCCTGCTGTTTGTTTTCACTGAAACAAAAAGGAAGTGAAGCTTCATTAGCGCTTCACAAATCCTCCTTTTCTATTTTCTGCTTAGTCAGAAAGAAGGAAGAGACGATATTCTTCCAACATGGCCGCCCGGCCCGAGTAAACAGGCTGTACAAAACCAGCCTGTGCAATGAGATCAGAGCTTGTTTCTCTGAGTCTGGAAGAGAACAGATCCATCCCAGATCGCTCTCCAACCAAAACCTGAACCTGAAACACAGAAACCAGCAGAAACAACCAGGCGGACGCCTGAGCCAAGAAAATACTGGAAGCAAGTGGGATTATTTCATCCCACTGGCAGACTGTTTCATTTGTTTGAGGAAAAACCAGATGTGACCTGTGAAGATGAGACTTCCCCTGCAGGGTTAGGGTTAGGTGCTGAAGCCTTTGATCCTTTCTGTTCTCAGGTGACGTCGAGCCGCTCTGCTCACATCGTGGTTTCTCCAGTCAGTCGTGTTTTCTGGTGTTTTCTTAGATGCGGCTGCTGACTGATCTTCCCTCGCTGAGATTATAAAGCCGAGCCTGAACTCAATTCCAGTCGATTCCAGCGAGAACGCAAAACTGTGCGAGTTTGAAGCGGCTGACCGCAGCACGTGGATCATAACTCAAAGAAAAGGTTTCCCACGCCTTCTGATCCAAGTCTAGCAAGCTCTCCCAACTGAGGACCATCCTGGAGTGTGTGTGTGTGTGTGTGTGTGTGTGTGTGTGTGTGTGTGTGTGTGTGTGTGTGTGGGCATTGTGCGTATCCATGTTAAGTGCCTGTAGGTTTGAGGAGGACGTGCGTGGAGGCTGAGACAGGAAGTGGAGATCAAGTACGACAAAAAAGGAGACAATGTGTGTAAAATTGCCCATCTTCTCAGTGTGTGTGTGTGTGTGTGTGTGTGTGTGTGAATCTGTATGCCATAACACAAACTAAAGCCACCATGCCACAGAGAGAGAGAGAGAGAGAGAGAGAGAGAGAGAGAGAGAGAGAGAGAGAGAGAGAGAGAGAGAGAGAGAGAGAGAGGAGAAACTGATGCGCTGCAGGTCCTTTTCTCTCAGGAACAGGAAGCTTGTTGTCTGTCTGACGGAGTTTGGGGGGGGGGGGGGGGGGGTGCTGGAGTGAATGCTGGGGGGTCACTTGGGGTCAAAGGTCGAGGTGGTTTAGATGGGCAGCTGGAAGGTGATGTCCACTTGAGCTTCCTTGGCCAGCGACACGATCTCAGAGAGCTTCACCACCTGCAGACACACAGAGACCTTTCACAATAAAAGCTCAGGAAGCTGCTTCTCCTTTTGTCATTTCCTCATTTCATAATAAAAGTGAATGAGACGGCAACCGGCTCAAACTATAAACCCCCAACAGCCGCCGTGACCGAACAGACAAAGAAGAAGACAAACTCAAGCCCCGCCCACACACTGTTTGACTGACAGGTGATCTCTGGGATGTGAAGTGCAGCAAAGACGGAGACTGAATAATCCAAAAATAAATAAATAAGGTAAATCGATAGACAAAAACATCACACTGCATGTCTGTGTCCAACACACACACACACACACACACACACACACACACACACACACACACACACACACACACACACACACTGCCCAGAGCCCTCTTCTCACCTGCGGCTTCACACCTGGCTGCTTCCTGTGCCTCACTGATCAGAGCCACACCGACACTTCTCACACTCATACACATCACACACACATACATTCCTCCACATACACACACACACACACACCTGAGGGAGTAAGTGTGTGTGTGAGTGTGTGAATGTGTGTATGTGTGTGTGTGTGTGTGTGTGTGTGTGTGTGTGTGTGTGTGTGTAAGGTCATGCTAACGAACCCTGACAGTGCTTGAACCAAACAGAACGTTATGAAAGAGAGAAAGTCTGTGAGGGAGTGTCAGCTGTGTGTGCGTGTGTGTGTGTTTGAGTGTGTGTGTGTGTGTGTGTGTGTGTGTGTGTGTGTGTGTGTGTGTGTGTACCATTTTGGCGGCCTCGTCCAGGTCGTCGCAGGCCAGGATCTTCAGTGGACTGGCAGCGATCAGAGCTTTGGCGTCGTCCACTCTCGTCCCTGCAGGTCAAACAGCAGAAAACCAACAACAAGGTTTAATCTCTAAAAGTGAACACAGACTGAACTCTGACCACACACTGTTCCTCATTTATTTTTATTATTAATTACACTTGCACAGAAATTACAGATGAACAAATTATTTTCTGACTGATTATAATGAAACAGAGATTAGGCGGGAGGATTTTCGAGCACGTTAATGATGATAGATGCATTTTATTTTATTTGGACCTTGGTTTTCTTATTTACCTTTATTTAGTATTGATTATTATTATTTTGCTTTTGTTTGATTTACCGCTGTTTATGTTCAAAATAAAGATCGCAATCAACTTCATAACTCATAACTGTTCATAACTGCTAGCTGTCCTAGTTTTTTTTTTTTGTTTGTTTTTTCATTCTAGTCCAAGCTGAAACCCTTTGATTTGAGCCAACATGTGGATCAGATTTTCTTGCATAGGAGAAAAAATAAGATGTTTTCAATTTTCTTCATCGCAGAGAAAAACAAAAAGAAAACAGTGCCTTGATGGAATCAGGAAAAACGGTGTTTCTGTGTCGTTTCGGCTGCAACGTGGCACTTTTCCACTAAAATCTGCTTGCCGCTGACATGACGCTGAAGAGGAAGTCGGCTCATCTGGTGTGTGAACGGCCGGCTGGCGTCCCGCTCAAAACGGGCTCTAATTCCACTCGAGCGCCCGGCCGGTTCCTGCGTCTGAGAGTCCTGCACCGAGAGCCACGTTCAAATATTTCTTCCTCAGGTGTCGGTGCAGCGAGGCCCGGCAGACGGCTCAGAGCCTGAGCAGGATGAGGAGTCTTACATCACGTTTGTTTATTCGAGGCAGCAGTTCCCCCGGAGCGACCCGCCGTCACGTGGCGCTGACAGCCTGATCGGGCCGGCGGGTCCCGGTCACACCCGTCTCACAACACGATGTCACACTTTGGAAATGATTCTTTGTTTTTTTGGGGTTTTTTTTGGGCTGTTTGTGCCGGTAAGCTTCCACAACACCTTGATGAAACGCTCGGTTCTTTCATTTGGCCCCTGTGAACCTCTGCATCATGTTTGTTTTGATACGAGCTGAAGTATAAAAAAAAAAAAAAAAAGTTAGAAGACATTTTATCCTGAGTCTGATCTGGTTTTACTCTTTTCTAAATTACCAAAAAGCAAAGTCATTTGAGCTTGCAATAACTAATTTCTTTCTTTCTTTTTTTTTTTTTTATTTTTAAATCAAGATTATTTTGTGGTACTTCTGCTTCATTAGAGTCCCAGTGAGAGAGAGACAGGGCAGAGAGAGGACGACAGGCAGCAGAGGGTCTGGATTCAAACCCAGATCGCTGCGGTTCAGCTTTAGTTTTTCATGGCATGCGTTCTGCATGGTGAGCCACCGGGACGCCCCCCTGTAGCTCCTCTCTGCCCCCTGCCCCGCCCGAAATCTGCTCCCATGCCCGGCCCGGCCACACTGAGAGGCATCGCACCGCGTTGGACTCGCTTAACAGGAAAAAAACCTTTTCAAAATCAGTAAAAGAGCATCTGAAGCCACAAGCGGCACAAAGTCCAAAAACAACAGAGGCTCAGAGGCTGAAATAAAAACCCTGACTGAGGACAGGCTGTGCTCACTCTCATGTCAACAAACACATCACACATCATCTCACATCATCACACACCATCACACATCATCACACATCATCACACACCCGAGCCTCTCTTTGGCCTGATAAAGCTGCCGCCTCATCAAGCGCCGGGCCCGTGCCACCACAAAGCATGCCTCTGTTTCTGTTTTAGCGTCACTGCACATGAATTACATGGCGCCCAAATGCGACTCCTTCAGAATGCGTGTGCAGGATCAGATCAGCTGTGTTCTGCTCTGCCTTTATCATGAAGACAGAGGAAACTGAAAACAAGCCTCAGTGTGTCTGTTCACGTGTGGGAGGGGGGAAAAGCCCTCATGTATACTGTCTTATGTTCACTGTGCATACATATAGCACAGCTTTTAAATTACAAACTACTTTATGTCTTCCAGCACATGGCCTTCATATCAGGGCTGTTCTGTATTTTAGTTTCTTCACGTGAGGGTTTCGGAGCCTCTGCTCTGCCCTCTAGTGGACAGAAACCAGTTACTGCAGCTTTAACTCCCAGCAGCTCCTCTCTGATCCCCCGTGTGACCTCTGACCTCTGACCTGCTAACAGGCCGGGTAACTCCCAGTACAATACGTGTGCGTGTGTGTTATAATAATCTGTATGTAAATAATAAAATAATAATAATAACGAGGTCACGGTTGCCTTGGCGTCGTCAGTCCATCGGCGCTGCCTCCTTTGAAGTGGAGGCATCAAACGAAACAGACGCCAGCTTCCCTCTGCTGCCAGCTGTCTGCATCTGTGTGTGTGTCTGTGTGTGTGTGTGTGTGTGTGTGTGTGTGTGTGTGTGTCAGGGGGATGATAGCTCTGAATGACTAGCAGTTTACACCAGCAGCGAAGCTGTTTGAGTTTATGAAGGATTTGCTGCTGGCTTGGCTTGTGTGTGTGTGTGTGTGTGTGTGTGTGTATGTGTTCTATCTTGTAACTGCACTATGATAGGGTATGTGTGGCCTGTGTGTGTGTGTGTGTTTGAACCTGCAAACATGTATGTTAAAGAAACAGAAGGCAGTATGATGAATGAGTGTGTCTTTACTCATTTATGCAGAGTGTGTGTGTGTGTGTGTGTGTGTGTGTGTGTGTGTGTCAGTGTGTGTGGGGATATTCCATCCTTTAATTGCACTATGACAAACTATGGGTGTCTAGTGTGTGTGTGTGTGTGTGTGTGTGTGTGTGTGTGTGTGTGTTGCACTTGCAAATATTTATGTGAAAGAACAGAAGATAGTATAATGAATGTGTGTGTATTTCATTTATGAGGACGTGTGTGTGTGTATTCTAATTGCAATATGATTGGATATGTATGTGTGTGTGTGTGTGTGTGTGTGTGTGTGTTTGCACCTGCAGTTATGTGTGTGAAAGAAACAGAAGAAGGTATAATGAATGTGTGTCTGTTTCTCATTTATGAGAGTGTGTGTGTGTGTTTGTGTGTGTGTGTGTGTGTGTGTGTGTGTGTGTGTGTGTGTGTGTGTGTGAGTGTGTGTGTGTGTGTGTGTGTGTGTGTGTGTGTGTCCCCTACCTTGTAACCGCACCACAATGGGGATCTTGAGGTCCAGGTCTGTAACAGCCATGATGATGCCCTGGGCGATGACATCACACCTCATGATGCCTCCGAAGATGTTGACCAGGATGGCCTGGACCTGAGCGACACACCATTTCAAAAACAAACAAACAAATAAACAAACAAACAAACAAACCAATGAGGACGGGGCGCGGTGTGATTAAAGTGTCAGAGGGGATCAGAGCCACACAAACACAATAACCTGCAGCTGCGTCTCCTCACTGGACTCACCAGGGTCCATTCACTTTTCCACCTCCAGGTTTCAATGACTCCTCCATAAATTTTACCTTCACTTCCAAACCAAAACAAACTATTTTATCCAAGGTCGCCACTGAAAAGCTGGAGTGACACTGGTCTGTTTCAGATTCTGCAAACAAGCCTATATTTTTCTTTTTAAACTACAGTCTGAGCTGAAAAAAAAAAAAAAAAAAAAATCATAATTTGCAAGGCAATTCTGTTTGGCCAAAAAATGTGGACAGAATTTAGTCCCCTGGTGAGAAAAAAGAGGAGGCAAAACAGAGGACATCCTAAACTGCCACCACAATGACAATTAAATTACAAAAAAAAAAAAAAAAATGAAATTAGTCAGATTGTTCAGATATCTGCAACTTTCCAAAATTTTTCTGAATTATCATTTTTTATTAACTTTTCCCGAGTCTGGAAGTTGTATACTCATGCTTACAGACTTGCAGATTTTCCATAACTGTATGACCCTCAAAGTCACTTTAAGGAGTTTTCTCTATTAAATGACTTCATTTGTTTACTTTATCATTGTTTGGGGAATTCTTTGTTTTTCTGTATTGAATATACAAGCAGCGGCTGATATATGGCTGTTTTGTGTCACAAGGGTCACACACAGGGTGCATGTGAGGTTCACTGATGCAGACTTAAGCTGTTCTCAGAGCTTTAGAAATAATTTGCAATGGAAAATAAGAGCAATTTCATCAATTAAAAGCAAGAGTACGGCTAAGTACGTAACAGACGTACACACTCACGTAAACCTGGGCACGTGAGGTGTGTGTTCTCACCTTCCTGTCAGACGTGATGAGCTTGAAGGCCTCGGTCACCTGCTGGGCCGTGGCTCCGCCCCCCACATCCAGGAAGTTGGCCGGCGTGCCGCCGTGCAGCTTGATGATGTCCATGGTGGCCATGGCCAGACCGGCTCCGTTCACTGTCAATCAATCACAATAATGAAATATTACTGAATTTTCAGATTTTTTTTTTTAATACAATTCCTCTAAGTGCACAACACCACAACGTTCACACTGTATTTAGAATGAAAACAGACTCTGAAAGTTACTTCAAGTGTCGAGAAGTCGTGCTTTATCTTATTTTTAACATATTTTAATTCCTCATTCCTATGTTAATTTTTTATCTCTCTATCTTTCTAATATATTTTACCATAACACTTCACCATAAACTGGAAACCAACAACTGAGGCATTTCCTACAAAAACTGCAATGTGGTGATTTTCAAAAACAACGTGCAGCAACAAATCCCCTCTCAGTATCTGGATAACAGATTGATTGATTGATTGATCATCAGTAAACAGTTATGTTTTGCAGTCCTGTCTCTGAGGTGTGTCCTGCGTGCACACACCCAGGCAGCCGATGGTCCCGTCCAGCCCGATGTAGTTGAGGTCGGCCTTGGCGGCCTGCCGGTCCCGTGGATCCTCCTGGCTCCAGTCCTGCATGTCGAACACTTTCTGCTGCCGGTACGCGGCGTTCGAGTCGAAGTTGATCTTGGCGTCCATGCACATCACTGCAGGGAGACAGCGGACAGTCAGCCTAGGAAACAAAACCCTTCTGCTGACGAGCTCGACGCGATCCACAGAGTCCAAAGAGAAAAATGTCCCTTTACTGTTCGACTCTGGGCAGGCCAGTCTGTTCCACAACACCATAATGTTCACAGGAAAAAAATACAACGTATGAGATTAAATTCAGAAATTTACAAGGAAAAAACTTGGATATTCTCTGAAAGTAAAGTGATAAAGATCCAGTCTGAAGGAAATCCTGCTGGTCTGAGTCCAGAACCCCAACCTCCTCCTCAGCATCTGGACTCTGAAGAGACGTTGCTGTGACTTGGGCCGATTCAGAAGAAAACAATCTGCTGATTCTGGGTCAGATCAGCAGGATCTCCTTGTTCCTGAATCCCATGTCAGAGTAGAATCTGCTGAGGGGATCAGCTGCAGGCCTGAGACACGGCCAGCAGGGGGCAGCACATGTGGAGCCGCGCACAGAGAGGAGGAGGAAAAACAATTTTTCTGAATTTTTTCCTCATAAATTTGTGAGTTTCTCCACTTTTTTTTTCAGAACGGCCCTAAGAAGCCATCGTACATCATGAAAACAAACGGCTGATTCAACTGGATTTTTCACCTCCAGTCGACAGCTTGCAGGCCAACTCTTCAATCCCCAAAATTAAGTGTCCTATTCCGGGATTAAAACCATCGTTTATGCACAGAAGGCTGCCTGGGTCATAAGATGAATATATCAGGAATTACTCATTTAAATGTTCTCATGGTTCTCTGTGAATATTTTCAAGTTGTATAGAATTAAATTCAATTCAATATTTGCAATTATGTAGGGTTGCAACTAACAATTCTTTTTATTATTAATTACTCCGTCCAATATTTTCTAAATTAATACATTAGTTGTTTGGTCATCAAATAAGTGTCGTCTTTTCCTGCTTTTAAATGCTGCAGTGCGATAAAGCGAAGCAGTTATCTGACCTTTTTAGATATTACTGATGACTGTTCATCAAAACTCTACAGTGTGTAAACATCCTTTATTAAATTTAAATCTGCAATTACAGTGTTTGCTCCAAAGCCGCATGTGTTACTATCGGTGTTAAATTATTAACCAGGGGCTCATTAATTCATAACCCAGGACGGCCCAGTGAGCAGAGCCCGACGTGACGTCTTCAGATGTTTTCTGAGTCTGACCAGCAGCCAAAAAAATACAAAGTATTAATTTTATAAAGATATGAAGGAGGATAAAGAAAAAGACATCTTAGTGAAGATAAAATCAGACTAAAAACTAAAATAATCAATCACTGATTAATCAAATAATCTTTTCAGCATTAAATCCATCACATCCACGAGCAAACGGATTTATATCTGTGTAAGAATGTATACTTATATAATCTGTATTTATACATACAGTATCTATCTGTGTGTGTGTGTGTGTGTGTGTGTGTGTGTGTACCGATGCCAGAGGAGTCCTCCACCATGGGGTTGATCTCCACCATGGAGGCGTCGTACTTGATGAAGACCTCGTACAGTTTGATCATGTTCTCCGCCGCCTCGTCCACCAGCGCGGCGGGGAAGCCCATCTTCTGAGCCACCTGCCGAGACACCGATCACCCCGATCACTGATCAATACACACCGCGCCCCAGCTCTGAGCGGCCGAGCCCTGAGGCCTGCAGGAATTCAAACTAAAATCTTTATGCAGCTTATTTAGATTTTAAATGCTCAGGTGTGTTTGAATTTGATCATAAGTGATTAATATTATTAACGTGGTCGATGAACGTTGCAACTTGTGCCGATGCATTTACTGATTGCCGGAAAGAGTAGAATCGATAAATAAATAAAAACAATCAACCAACTGTCGACTGTCTATTCAACAGTTCATGCAGCCCTGAGTAAATCTTGTTATGGATATTTTAAACTGAGGCTGACATAATTCCAGATATTCCATGACCTGTCCTAAAGATTTATTAAATTCCTTGTCTTTCTGTGCCTGAAACTGATTTTTCAAAATTCCATGGCTTTCCAAAACTTTCCAAAACCATGTGAACTGTGTTTGTGTTGTGTTTTTTAAACTACAGGTCAAAGTGGGGAGAAAAACGTATCACGTAAAAGTAATAACTGAAGTTTTCTGCAGCCTCATTCTGTTTTATTCTGCTGGCAGTCAGAGGATTTTTTTTTTTTATTATTATTATTCAACCTGAGCAATTTCAAAGCGTCTTTTAAAATTTTATTTGTCAAGTGTCAAGGTTCGCTCTGAATCGGTTAACATTCTGCAAAGGAAAGCCCAGTGATATCACGCGGCTCGGCATAACAAGGTGGTCCGAGCTGACAAAAAAGTGGAATATCAATGGAGCTCCTTCTGCCTCAAAAGCCCTGCAATCTTCCGTCAGATATATTGAAGCTCTCCACATGTTCAATACACGCCGCCTGCAAAATAACACCGAGGCTCTGAATGAGCCGGACGGACGGATGTGGTGCGGATGCCGGAGCTGTGACGGCACTCAGGGAGACGGGAAAGAAAAAACAAAAATCAAGAGAAAAGCTGAAAAGCAGTAAAAGGTCAGGACGCGGCGCTCAGCAGCGGCTCGTCCCGGGAGCCGTCCTCTCATGACGGAAACCTCCTGAGACGACAAACACACTCTTTCCAGGATTTAATGAGAAGTACCTGACATTATTGAATCTGATGGACGAGGTCCTGCCCTTCTTTTTAAGGAAACCTATCCTCGTCTTCTGTTTTTAAGACGTGACCTGCTCCTCCTGCTGGTCAGGTGACAGCGTTACATGACAGATGACATGTAATGTGTGCATGTGGACGATTTCAAATTTCTGATTCTATTCATTCCATCTTTCATTTACATTCATCAGCTTCCTGTTGGTTATCACAGCTGTCTGTCAACCATCGAGGGACGTTCACCTGACATCCTGCTGACACTGTGGGTTTTTGTGCAATGCGACACAAAGCAATAGTTACATATTTACATTAAATTTAAATATTCCAACAGATTTTCTTATTTTTTCAAGGTAATTTGCAAATATACAACACATTTATGGACCCGGCACTTCTTCCACAATTCTTCTTGGCCCCATAAATCAAACTCCGCCCACCCGGGGATTTTAAAAGTTACACAGAATCCAACCCATAATATGTGACTTGGATTCTGAGGTGTGCTTGTCTTTGCACCTTTACCAAAACAGCACATTTACAGACACAGCAGATTAGGGCTGGAGTAATTAATCAATTAATCACTCAAGAGAAAATTAACTGAGTGTAATTTTGTAATCATTGCATTTGGATAATTCATGAAGTAAATATGCCACAGCTGACGCTTGCTTGCTTTTCTCCATTTCATGTCTTTATAGAATTAACACTTTGCAGCGTTCTGATCCAGCATGTCAGAGCCACAGCAGCTTGTTAAAGAGCGCCACCTGGTGGCACAGCAATCAGTTTATACAGACGTTAGGCCAACGTTACCATGGCAACGGTGCACATCAAACTGGCCGCTGCCCAGACCGTCCTGGGACACTGATTTGACTGAGAATCACCGTTTTCCATTCAAGTTCTACGAGTTCAAATGTATGTAGGTAACTTTTTCTACATGGTTTGTTTCTTAGTGTTGTTTCTTAAGAAGCTGTGTGAAACAGGTTTCCCTCTCTCTCATACACACACACACACACACACACACTCTTCAGTCTGGGTGTGTGTGGTGCAGCCCAGCAGCGGTTGTGTTTCTACCTTGACGGCCTGCTCCTTCTTGATGCCCTCCACGATGTCGATGGGCTCCTTCACGATGGCGTCTGGATTCTCCGCCGCCACGTCCTCGATGTTCACGCCCCCCTGCGAGCTGCCAATCAACACGGGACCCTGTGGGAGGGAGGGGGAGAGAGAGAGAGAGAGAGAGAGAGAGAGAGAGAGAGAGAGAGAGAGAGAGAGAGAGAGAGAGAGAGAGAGAGAGAGAGAGAAGTGACTGATTCATACTCCTGCATTATTTACATTTCTATTTCAGATCCATACATTTCCATATTTCAAATTCTTGCTTTGGTTTTGGTGTTTGATTTTGGCAGGGCTCGCCGGCATGCCAACATCGCACAAAATCACCACCGTCATCCCGGGACTCGCTGGCTGGTGATCTATTCACAGGTGATGGCACTGATATTGTGGACCAAACAAATATTTCTTCTGTTTAAAAAGAAAACCTCCCTCAGTTTCCCCACCGACACCTGTTTGTGCATTATAATCAGATGATATAAAAAAAGCTGAATGAAGCCCGAGGCTGTATGTTCTTCTATGTTTAATTCATGCTTGACGAGGGATAAATTTAAAATCACAAACATGCTCTGTACTGACTCTGCCAGATCGCTCTGTGGAGGAAGATTATTTTTCTGTTCGTAGGAGAAATCACCACCTTCAGCCTCTGTGGTGTGTGGCGCGTCAAAACCAATAAATATATCTAAAAATAACACCTTTTACCTAAATCCTCATCCTAAATTTAAATACCTTTTAAATTCAAACTGAACTTTTTCCCCACTTTATAAAAAATGTAGTAGGGACATGATTTTATGTTTGAAGGGGCTCCATTCCTCTCACTGGCAGATCATTCTTCACAGCCGCCACCTTCTGAGGGTCATCATCTGTCAGTTTATGTATTGTCACTGTGCATTAAATATACAAATACAGAGACTTACACTGTAGGGGGAACACCAGCACCTTCATCACAGCCTGTACTGCTGCGCCATCTAGTGGCTCTATGCAGCATAGCCATGTTATCAAGCCGCTGCAAACCATGACTTCTGACCTGCCTTTTGAATTTTAACACAAAATCAAACTACAGACACCTTCATCTGAAACTAGGGATGCAACTTCTGATTAGTTTCATTTTTGATTCATCTGCTGATTGTTTTTGTTTTTCAATGATTAATTATTTAAAATAAAAATGTTTTTTACTTGAATAAATGAATAAAAACAATCAATTTTCAAAATTCTAATTGATTAATTTTCTATCAAATTCTTTCAAATTAATGTCAAAATCCTCCAGTGTTCAATGCAAACCCAGCATGCTCGGCGTTTCTTGGTTGCCAATGGAAACTGTCTGGCTTTACCGCTGAGCTCTACCTGATTTTGAGTGAGTGTGTGTGTGTGTGTGTGTGTGTGTGTGTGTGTGTGTGTGTGTGTGTGTGTACCTGGTAGGACCTCTCCATGGTGATTGCAAAGTAGTACTCTCTGCGCGGGTACCGGCGCTCGCAGATGAACACCTGGTTGCAGATGCGACCCGCCTCCCCGGTCTGCTTGGTGTACAGCTTCCGACCAATCATCTGCGAGGAGATGTCCCGCGCCTCCTCCGGCCTGAGAGGAGGAGGAAGAGTAGGAGGAGGAGGAGAAAAACAAGAAGCTGAGTAACAGAAAGACATTTTTTATGACAAAATCTGTATTGCTTTTTCCCCATTTCAATACAAAGGAGACGTTACATAACAATATCAATTAACCACAATACTGTGTCAACACTGCATCACTACAACTGCGTCTATTCACTAAGCTAATCACATTATATGCATTATGAATGTACACGCATTTGCATACGCATAAAGACAAGGAGGGAAACACCAAAATAAACGATAATGACTATGAATAATACAAAAAGGGAGCGTGTATCTAGAAGCCTTGACAAGCACATTAGCGTGTTATTATGACCTAGCCAAACACTCAGAGAGAAAAAAAACAAAAAAAATTAAATCAATCAATTCTAATTTGAACAACCTCCATTTAAACCTCCTATAATCCAGATTATCACTTTACCCGCACACAGAGACCTGAGTTCTTTTACACTATAAAACTATAGTAAAATCTTATGTTTATTATTTCTCTCTTCTTCCCTATCCTCTCCCTCTTTCCACCCTAATTATCAATAAAGTAGATAGAGGAACCAAACTGTAAGATACTGGTTAAATCTACGAGGCCCACATGGCGTGTAATACATCAAACTGTGTATCATATTAATGCTGTATGAAGACAACAATGGCATAACTTGTGTGCACTTTAGCAGCACATAATCCCTAATCCCTACACAATGTAGTTACACAATCTGCCACGTGGCTTTAATTGTGATTTGGCTTGTTTGACGGTTGAGGGTGAGATAGGGAGCAGATTGTCTGAGGGCACAGAAAACATAATTCCTGCAGCAGAGGCAGATAATGAAGCGTCAGAGGAGTGTGAGGGAGCTGCTGGTCAGAGTGTTGAGCGGCTGAGCGGCGTGGAGCTGCTCTGCTGCCTCAACGCAGCTGGAAGCCAATTAGTGTCCTCGCTGCCGTCTGAAGCTCCCTGCATGTCAGCGCTGATTATTTATTTATGCAGCTCTTAATTCTAAAAGCAGGGGATACAGAGCGCGCTGCAGGACGCTATGAAAACACCAACATCAAACACACAAAGCAAACAGATAAAAACAAGAAGCAAAAGACAGACATTAAAGAGAAGAAATATTAAAATTATATCTGACAAAAGAAAATGTAAGAACTGAGACTCAAAACGGGCAGGATCAAAAGGAAATTGTGTAAAAACAAGTTTCTAAAAGCCTGTTGTTTTTAAGAGCAATTTAAAAAGACAATACTGTTCAGCCTCGCATCCAATCAGAACCTGCCAGCAGCTCCACCAATCAGATGTGATCAGTGAACACGGCAGCCAATCCCGGCACAGCTGGCCTGGTGTGGAAACCCCCATTCTGACCCACTGAGAGCAAAATGTAAAAAAATAGACCAAGTCGAGCTGAATTTAATGAAAGCATTTCACACCTGACTCGTGTCAGCCTCTCACACCTGCTGGAATAATTCACCTGGATAATCTGATTACAGATTACAAACTGTTTTATGTTTTATTATCTCCATCTTTCCGTTCCCACTTGAGAGTGACGCTTGAAATCCCCAGATTACTGTAGATTACTGTAGATTACTGTAGATTACTGTATACTGTTACTGTCCTCGTTGAAGCAGAAGCTTACGATGTGAACACAAAGGGGACTGAGCTCATCAGCAGCTGCTTCACCTGTTGGCTCGTTAGTTTGGTTCGTCAGGTGAACACACACCTGAGACACACAGGTGAACTTACGAGTAAACGATCTTCACGCCTCCCTTCAGTCCGCCCTCGAACGTCCCCTTCCCTCTGCCGCCAGCCAGAACCTGAGCTTTCACCACCAGGTCCTTAGAGCCTGACACACACACACACACACACACACACACACACACACACACACACACACACACACACACACAGGTAGAACGATACAGTCTTTAAAAAGGTGCCATATGAAGCATCTTTCATCATCAACACTTCATTTTATTGTAGTCAAACTGGACGTGGCTGTAGAAATGACCTCTAGTGACCTCCAGGAGAATCCCAGCCTCATCAGACTTTACACACACAAACTGGAGAGCGAGGCCGTTCAGAGGAGCTCTGCTTCTCCAGCTGGACGACAATAAAAGGGAGTTTCTGAGATATTTCCAGAACAGAATGCTTACCATCCAATCACTGAAATATGCAATTTAGCCTTTGCAAAAATCTGCAAATGTCAAAAGTTTTTGACACCAAATCAAAGCATGAACTTTTCTGTGGTGTTCCTCAAGGTCTTAATGTCCTACTTTTGGATTTTTGACCATTTTTTTTATTAATTATTGAGTGGTCAACAATGGTTAAAATAATAAAATCTATAACAAATAGAATCAACTCAAAATTTGCTGCAACAACTTATGACACATAGTTGATCTCATATGCGTCTATCATAACCTTTATACACTCCCAATAAAAATGGGTGTAAAGAAAAGGGCAGGATAGTAAACGGTTAACTCTCCTGTCGATCAGACGGCTCAGCCTGAACTACCTGTTCATGACTGAGACGCTCCTCGTCTGTGCCAGCAGCAGATTCAGATTCATAAAACTTTATTGTCGATCACATAATAACAGAAAATCGTCATCGGAGATCATAAAACATACAAAAACAAACAATCACATATAAAAACTGTAATAAAACAGAAACACCGGGCAGAGTGATGAGAGAGAATAAATTCAGATAAATAAGAAAGAGCAGCTGAGTGTCTGTGTTTCAAACAGACACTCAGCTGGTGGAGGAGTTTCTGTGACTCTGAGTGAACCGTGTCTGTGTTGGACGGCGAGTCCCAGCCTGCCTCCTCCCGCCACGCCCGTCACACTTTACCAAACTCTCAGCTCCAGGGCGGAGCCGACCTGTCTGCACACACACACACACACACACACACACACACACACACACACACACACACACACACACACACACACACACACACACACACACAGACACACACACACACACACACACACACACAGACACACACACACACACACACACACACCACCTCAAACAACCTTCGTGCCGCTTCAAAACGACTTCTCTGCTTGTTTTAATCCTGTTTTTGATCAACCACACTGAAGGATTTGGGATCCATCAACCCCCACTGAGCCTAAAAAAATCAATTTATCAACATGAACCACAAAATATGAAAGACACGTGAAAGTAATCAAATGTTTCCTTGGTTATTGATAAGGAGATTAAGGGATTTTAGTTGCAGAAAATATTTTTTATGACAGAAAAATATGTCCATTTGACTTTTGACTGAAAAGTAAAAAAACAAATCCATCCTTGGACTTTAAAAACCAGTTATTCATTAATTATAAGCCCAAAAAAGAACTTGAAAATTAAAATATGTTCATCTCTTCCACTCATGTTAATGGCATTTGCTTTAGAGAAGCTTATCACTTGGGATGTTTGCACCGTGTACAGAACATTTCCAGCCGACAGCCATAAATAAAGAGCAGCTTAATGTTTCTGCAGGGTGTCAGGCAGCAGACAGCAGCTCCTTTATTCTCTTCAGCCCAGAGATCCAACCTGTTCCACGACACGGGTCCATCCAATAACTCAACAAACACCGGCCGGGACGATTCTTCAGCTTCACTCCAATGACAAAACAGGCCGCTGCTAATGATCTTCCTCATCCATTAATCTAACCATTATTTTTTTTAATTAACGGATGGATCATTTAGTGTGCAAAGCGTGAAAAATGAAATTAAAGTCAGATGGGAAGTGATCTGAGCCCAGAGTGAAATATCGTATTAATTTTATAAAGATAAGAGCGGAGAAAAGGAGGACAATCTGAGCATCTTAATGAAGCTTTTACTTGATAAGTGACTAAAACGATTGATTGTAAAAGTAATGATTCATTTTCTATACACTGATTAACTGATTAATAATGTCCAGGTGTGGAGGACAAACCTGAGGCCACAGTTAGGGACAGACACGGTTTGGTTTAATGTCCCGGCCTCGTCCCGCTCGCTGTCCCTCTCAGTTATTGGGACAGCTTCTTGCTAAAGTTGTAGATGTGTGGAGCCGCTGTCAACTGATCCCACTGACCCACTGGGCTATGTTTAGACCGAGTGTGAGAGTGTGTGTCCTACACTGAGCAGAGCTCGGCTGGGACTGTTTAACACACACACACACACACACACACACACACACACACACACACACACACACACACACGGGGCTGCTGTGACTTCAGAGGTAAGGAATCTGAGCAGCAGGCAGCAGAGAGTGTGTGCCAGCCAGCTGAGGTGGAATGAAGGCAGGGAGAGATGCCAAAGAAGTGAAAGGGCACAAAACAAAAGAGCGGCGTTCAGGGAACACGAGGGGAACGAGGATCCTTGTTTGGGCTCAACACAAAAACACAAAAGACTTCTCATGTGTGTACTGACTGTCCTCATCTGTCGCCGTCTTTTAGCCGAGCCCCGTCTCCAAGATCACTGCACCGACTAGAAATCACTGTCTGTTTGAATGGATCCTGGTGCTCCACTAATAATCAGAATAAAAATGCCTCATGTAACCTCCTCAGTCAGAAGAGAGCGGCTCGATCGGGTTCAGAGCGCTGCTGTAAACCTCTGATAATCTGTTCAATAGGAAAATATCATCGTCTAATAACCATGGAAACTCTTAATCTGCTTGTTTCTCTTTGGCTGGAATAAATCTGATCATGTTTGCTCCACTTGAAGGAACATCAGGTGATGGGACGTTTCCAGGAGGGACGGAAACACAGCAGCACCAAAACACAACCGGCCTCTATCTGATAACTTTTTTTTGTGGTAAAGTTTAAATCTGTAAAGGATTATTGAACGACTGCATGGCTAAAAGGCTGGAAACCACGAGGCGTTCAGACGAGTTGTTAGAAAAGACGAACGAACCATGGAGCAAATCAAAAAGCTGCTGGAGACGTCTGAAGGCTTCCTGTTACAAGAATAAAAGCCCAAACCAGCAGCCAGGTTTCACTTTTACAGTCTGATGACGACCTGATGGGGGCGCCACCGCTGACCAACATGACTTAGCCTGGATTATATTTAGATTTCCAGCAGATTAGACTTTTCCCAGCAGGTGGAGCCACTTTATGCAGGTTAAAAAAAGTTTTATTGTGATTAAAAGCTGTGCTAAGTAGCTGCAGGTGAATAAAGAAGTAGTAAAGTTAGTAAAAACACCAACCATAATCAGAGTCCAGCTTCAGTAAGATGCCCAGACTGCCTTCCTTTTCTCTGTTCATATCTTAATAAAATTAATACTTGGGTTTTTTTGAGTTTTTTGGCTGCTGGTCAGATCTTAAGGTATTTCACTTTGGGCTCTGATCACTTCCCGTCAGACTCTGGCTTTATTTTTCACACTTTAGACACTAAACAAGAAACAAAAAAATATCAAAAAATTAATTAACAATGAAAATCATGGTTAGCTGGAGCCGTGGTTGAATGTGACAGTGATGTTCAAATGTCCCTGCCCAGCCACCATACTGTTTCCACCCTGCTGCTGATGTTGTGTACCTGCCGTGTGGTTTGGTTACGGCTCCTCTCAGGTGTGTGTGTGTTGTGTCTCACCGATCTGCTTGGCGACGGCGTAGGCCTCCTCTGACGAGCTGGCCACCATGCCGGCCGGGACCGAGATGCCGGCCTCCTTCAGCAGGCCGATGCTCATGTACTCGTGCAGCGAGAGGCTCCTCTGCTGCTGCTGCAGGTGGGGGGGCTGCTGGGCGCCGTGGGCTCCCAGCAGAGCCGAAGAGCCGCCCAGAACCTGCAGGGAGACGAGGGGGAAAGGTCAGCCGGGTCGCACCGCACAGCCACGGCCCTGATTTTAGGATTCACCCTCCAGATCAAACTGGAAGAGTCATGGAAAAGAGCAACAGGAAGTGACTCTGACCTTATAACTCTATCAAACATGTTTGGTTTTTATAAGCAAGTAGGACGGCACCACTCATCAAATTTAAAGTTCCTATGAAATGACGTCACATGACCTCGAATTCCTGTCACCAAGGCATTGGTGGCTATGAATTCAAATTTCAACTAATAAAACCCTCACAAAACTTCAAACATCCACTCTCATCCACCTGTCCCTTCAAAATAAAAGTGTGTCAGATTATTTGGCTGTTCATCTGTCTTCAGTGAAGACATTTTTTTAAAATAGATAGATAGATAGATAGATAGGTATACTTTATTGATCCCAGACTGGGAAATTCACACGTTACAGCAGCATCATCAATAAAAACAAAAAATAAAAAATAAAAAAAATTAAAATTAAAAGTATATACAATAGAGACTAAATATGCGAAATATATACACTAAAGGCAATAAGGGCTAAGTATATACAATAAAGTAGCCTGAGAATATGAGATGTTTAAGTGTTGAAATGTAAGAAATGTAGGATATACTGATGGTCTGATGTTTTGTTGAGTTTTTAATCACACACTATTTGTTTTTATCGTTCACCCTTGAAAAATACTGCATATTATTAAAAAGACACTGACACTGAAACTAATAAAAACTAAACTAAAACTAAGCATTTCCAAAAAAAAAAAAAAAAAAAAAAAAAACATCAACTACTAATGTGAGCAAATCACATCAGCAGCCAATGAAAACTGAGACGGTGATAAAAAAAAAAAAAAAAAAAAAAAAATACAGGATCCACAAATGTTCAGTTGTCATAAAAGTTCAGACACAAAAAAGAGGAAAATGAGTGTTCCTGTGATACATGCAGTCTTTTTATAATCGGTTGTTTTGTGTCGTCAGCATTCAGAAGAGGAAACAGCTTCTCCACCGGCCGCTGCAGCTTTTCAAACAGAAAACATCTGGAATCCCAGAGAAACCTGGTTCCACACTCAGAACCAAACTGCTGTTGTTTGCATCTGATGTTTTTTTTCCTTTTGGTGCAGAGTCACGGTGACAAACTGCATCACATTCATTACTGACTGCACCCTAAACACTAAACAACACATTTTGGGTGCAGCGACTTCCTGAGCTGAGGCGCTTCCTCACACACCAGCCGAGTCAGCTGTTTTTACCGATTCCTACTGTGGCGTCTCGTTTTCCTCCATGACAAAATTACAACGACTGTCTCGGACAAATCACCCAAAAAAAAAAAAGATTTCATGCAGACAGACGTGGAGCCTGTAGAGGGACTGAACTGTGTGCAATCTCCAAAATCACTACACACACACACACACACACACACACACAGACACACACACAGAGAGAGAGAGAGAGAGAGAGAGAGAGAGAGAGAGAGAGAGAGAGAGAGAGAGAGAGAGAGAGAAAGAGAGAGACAGAGAGAGAGACAGAGAGAGAGAGAGTCTGTGCAGACATGCATGTAAGTTGAGTGACAATGTGTGAACTGATTACCTGTTTGCTAATAAAACACAACGTACAGCCGATGTGTGTATGCACTGCAGTGACAAGCAACAGCCACTGAGAGCGCGCACGCACACACACACACACACACACACACACACACACACACACACAGCAACCCGATACACTGCAACAACAAATGTGTGTGTCCAAAATTAACACCCTTGTTACCATAAATGTACCAATATGGAATGTCAGGGCTGATCACCAATAAATAGGCTCAATAATCTGTTAGCTGTGACTAAAACAATAATCAATAACATTACTCTTGCGTTTGCTAAAATGTGAAGAGGCCAATAAAGGCTAACTTTTTAGATGGACTGGATTTTTTTTCTGGTCAATGTCTTTACCATTTTTGAACAACAAATTGTAGTTAAGACAAGAACGGACATTTTTACTGATGTTCTCTTGTTCTCTCTCAAAGTTCCAACATGCAACAATCCAAGAGAAAACTTTCACCCTTAAACATGATGCACTGTACAAAAGCCGACACGCAGGGCTGTTTAATTAGATTTATAAGTTAATCTCACCAGGGATTATGTGTAAAATACATTAAACTCACAGAACAAAGATACTTTGGACCAGACTGAGCTAAACAGATCATTTCCATCTGCAGTAAAATCATAGATCTCCTGTGGCTGTTTAAATTTGACAGTGTGTGATGACAGCCGCTCAGAACAGATCAACACAAACGTCTAAAATGCAAAGAGCAGAGAGCCACAGAGGAACAGCCACAGCTCCACAACATCAGATGGAATCACTGCCTGACATTCCAATACGGCCACAATAACAATAATTAAATTTTCTCGTTTATTAGAGGACACTACATTGTGACTGATATACGGTGCATCCCTGCCTCTTGTGACAGACAGCAGGGACACCAACAGAGCAAATCTGACTGAGGATATGAAATGAGAGCTGGGCGATTAAATTCATATTGTAATTCTTCCTTCTTGATGTTGTCCAGTGCTTTGGATCGTGGGTAAATAATGCGCAACAGCTGCGTCTGAGTAAGGACAACACACACAACTTTCAGATACACCTCGCACTTCAACTCTACAGTAGGGACATGTGATACAGACTGAAAATAGTGCCACAATATTTCATGGTCATTTGCAGTAACGATATTCAAGATGATATGAATTTTAAAAAATGACAGTGGCTCGTGTTTCCCATAGAATGACACCATCTTAATTCTAGTTAATCCTCCACCTTAATTTAGTGTTTACGCTGCTGACAGACACACAAACACACTCACACACGACCAAATGCACGTTCAGGCTTCTGGCACAGTGCATGTTTTATATTCTGCTAGAAAACACGGGCATTAATCAGTACAGAGGACAGTGTGAGGAGCCTGTACAGGGACTGGACTCCCAGTCCTGAATGAAAAATGAAAAATAACTCAGATCTCTGGAATACACACGTTTAAAGATGCTGTCATGTTTAATTCTGTCCAGGAACGAAATGAAACCCAGAGTCACATCATAACCTACAGTGAGACACACACACACACACACACACACACACACACACACACACACACACACACACACACACACACACACACACACACACCACCTGTGTGCTGGCAGGCAGAGGTGTAAAGCTGCTGTGAGCGGCAGTGACAGCCCTGCGGGGCGCTGCGGGGCTCTGCGGGGCTGACCGGCTGCCTGCTGGAGGTCACTGGAGCAAAGTTGACCGGGTTCACCGGCTCCGCTCCGTGTCCCGCAGCAGCAGCAGCTCCGGCCGAGCCGCTGTAGGCCGAACTGGGTGTTGTTGTTTTATTTTTTTTTAAGTGCCGCTTGTCTTTCCTCCCAAACGGCGCAGTGCAGCAGCACCACGCTAACGCTAGCTCGCTGCTAGTTAGCATTAGCCGCCGCCGTTCAAAGTGAACGGAGAGGAGCTAATGTCAGATTTGACCCCGTCAGATTCTGGGCTCACTGCGGCCGCCAGGGGAGCCGCGGCGCCGTCAGACACATTCACCCCGGGAGCCGAGGTTCCTGACGTTAATTGGCGCCCACACTCACCTTGGATGCGGAGTTGATTTTGCTTCTGGCCCCTGAGTTTCTCAGGCTAGCCGTCAAACGGCCGCAGATCAGGGACGTCGCCATGTCTCCCTCTCGAATAGAGTGAACAGTGCGCACGCGCAGTGAACCTCAGGGCGTCTGTTCCGGTGCTGCCTTCGGGTGCTGTCGGAAAAACCCGAGTCCGACACGATCAACCCGGGAAAAATAAACAATAACGGAAAAATAATCAACAATAACGGACAATAATATACAGCAACGACAGAATAATACAAAATAACAACAAAATAATAAATATTAACGCAAAATAACATCTAATAACGGCAACACAATAAATAATAACGGCATAATAATACACAATAACGGCAAAATAATAAAGATCAACGACAAAATAATTAACATTAACAGTAAAATAATACATGATAACGGCAAAACACTTTTAAATACTGAACAAATGCAATTAGTGCATTTCTTCATTTAAAAATAATGTTATCTTCAGGTTAAAATATGCATATTCTGTGTGATAAGGTCAGTGAAACACACTTGGCTCCACTCTATTTCCATTCATGATAAAATCTATTACAGATCTTACAGGTAAAAAAAAAAAAAAAAAAAATCTATTATGCATGTTTTACTCAATAAACATAAGTACCTGAAAATAGAAAATTAGAAAGATTTACATTAAAAAAAAATGTGAAAGCTTTAGAAAATTTAAGAGCATGAAGCTTTCAAACTGTTAACTTTATTGAACCATTTTTATCTCATTAGTTTATTTTTGGTTATATATATTCTACTTTAAACTGTATGGATATTCTTCATTATGTTTTTCTGTTTGTTACGACTCAGACGACTGAGGTGAACTGATTTTTGATGAACAAGTGACTTTAACGTTTGAATTTATCTCTTTATGTTAAAAGAGGACAGAACAGTAAAGAGATGTGACTAAGAACTTTCTACAACATGTCACATCTGGAAGGATAAAGGCACAGACTCCGTACCAAAAAATTATGGTAAACATGACTGAAAAAAAGACATGTTTTGTCTGATGGATCGGTGAAAAGTGCAGCCACATGCAGCTCCACTTCCTCAGTCAAACAGAATTTCCTATCAAAGGACCTAAATGGACGTACGGGTTTACACTTGAAGGCAGCACGGTCATGGCCTTACACACTGTAAAAAGAGCACAATGCTTATCTTATCAGTGTGACCGCAGGACACTAAACATCTCCAAATCGACTTTATCTACTTTTTATTCTGCAGACGAGACTTTACACTCTGTGTTGAAATGATTTCAATCTTTACAGAGAAGCTCTTTAATCCAAATCTACTGACTCAAATCCTCTGTTGTGCATAAAAATACAGTTTGGTGTCTCGAGCTAAAATACAACAAAAACAGGTTTTGGTCTGAATCCACAGAAACAGGCGACTTAAACCTCAAAGTGCTGCAGGGCCACGAGCAGAGCGAGCGCCACCGTCTCAGTTGTTCTGTAATTTATTTGATTTGTGTTAAATTTGTTGGAAAAGAGGCAAACTGGGTGATTAACACCTTGGGGCATCTCCCTGCAGCAGCACCGCTCTATCTGCTTGCATCATCCTCCAGTTTAGAAGGAGGCAAGAGATCAGGAGGTGAGGACGGGGTCACTGGCAGACAGCAGGAAGATGACTCAAAGGTTTTAGAGGGGCTGGACAGAGAAGTCAGGAGAGCAACTATATCCACAAAGTTCTTGCAGAACCCACATTAATACCCACTGTGATGCCCCCTGTTGGTCAGTTTGGGGTTGGCATAGCTGTCTGACTTCCTTGTTCCACAGGTGGGTCATCATCCCAGGATATAAAAGCCTGGCTGTTGCTAATCTCTCTCTTTTTTGTTGCATTTTTGCTTGTGAATGAAAAAATGGTGGGCAAAATTAAAAGAATTGGTGTCTAATCTCAGACTTATTGTTTTTAACTGTGTTTAAAAACGTGTAGACGTCACATCTGCAACACGGTCCATGCATACCACAGGGCACATGCGCAATAACTCAAACCTCATAAAAATAAAAAAAAACACAGCCAAAGCAAAAACAAAATTAAACTAAGACACAGACATAAACAAAAGTAGATCACACAAAGATATCGAAGTCAAGATTATTGGGCTTCATTTACTTATTATTGGCTGCTCTCTCTCTCTCTCTCTCTCTCTCTCTCTCTCTCTCTCTCTCTCTCTCTCTGTCCAAGAACGAAATGAAACCCAGACAGAGACACATCATAATAACCTACAGTGACTGACACACACACACACACACACACACACACCACCTGTGTGCTGGCAGGCAGATGTGTAAAGCTGCTGTGAGCGGCAGTGGCAGCGCTGCGGGGCCCTGCGGGGCCTGCGGGGACTGACCGACTGCCTGCTGGAGGTCACTGGAGCAAAGTTGACCGGGTTCACCGGCGCAGCCCACCATATCTACGTTATTCCAGGTCTGTCTAAAGCCGCAATAAGGTTGTTTCCGCCCGGTTTCGAACCGGGGACCTTTCGCGTGTTAGGCGAACGTGATAACCACTACACTACGGAAACTCACGTCGTGGCCAAATTTCTGAAAAAATGGACATCGGCAGTTCTACACATACGCTCTGTATGCGCATCAGACCGCCCGTCGCTTGTGTGCTTGATCATGACTTCGTACAATGACATCATGAATTCATACAATTAAACAAAAAAACATCACACAAAATACAGTGCGATTATAGAACTATTAGGCCTACCAACAAAAGAAAATGCATAATCAAAATGTATTCATACTGTGGGCATTTCGCTCTCAAAATATCAACGTTTTTTGCTATTATTCTCTCCATTTCAGCGGAAATAGGCTACATAAGATCTGACGTTAACTAGTCCTTGTCAGCCAGCCAACTTGGGCTTATCATGTTTTCTAGACATCGTGATCCCCCAAAACTGCTACCTCACATAAAACAAAACTGCTCTGCTAAGTCAATCATGTTGTAACTAGAATATCCGCTGGAAAAAAAAAAAATTTCATGGACTGATAGTTAGGCTATAGCCTACCTCTGCCGACTTCTCAGTCATTTTTAATCTAACAGGTGCCGCGACAACGATTCAGCAGGACAGCGGATCTTTATCTACAACCAACTTATATTAACAGTTATATTTAACCCTTATATGGTATTCGTTTTTTTTGTTACACAGGGAGTCCTGCTGGATCTGGTGGACCCATTGCAAATTGGGGCTTTTAATTCAACATAATCAAACCTTTTTTTTTCTTAAAATACTCAGCAGATTTTTACTTCATCCCAATTGCAAGTAATATAAACAAAATATATGTTTGTTGTTTGTGAAAACGGGTCCCACAGACCCGAATACCTTATAAGGGTTAAATACAGGCTAGGCCTACTGCTTTCCAGTGTCGGCGCCACAACAAACATCTGTCTTTTCATAAACTCACCGGCAGATGTTTTATTTCAGCTGGGGGTGTGTCACTCCAATTTAACGTCAGCTCCGATTAATGTGGCTAAGCAGCAAAAGTAAGGACAGTAAGCAGTAACATTAAGGCTGAACAGAGTTATATAATATCAGTCCCACCGTTCGGGAGTTTTTGCTAATCACCTTTTCAGGCTGTTATCAATTTACCTCTGAAATAAAGACGACAGTTTTCACAGATGTGTTGATTTATTAAATGTTCATGTCAATGTACAGATGCAAACAAATTGACAAATTAATTAAATCAATGGCCTTGGCAACTCATAAAGAATAAACAAACGAATAACGATTATAGGCTAATTAATAACTGATAACATTAACACATTAATAACAAGACCAAAGTTACAGCCGCACATCTCCGTGGAAAATCTGACAGGTACTGTCCGTGGTGCTGAATCTGCCTCAGCAGGTACTGTCCGTGGTGCTGAATCTGCCTCAGCAGGTACTGTCCGTGGTGCTGAATCCGCCTCAGCAGGTACTGTCCGTGGTGCTGAATCTGAGGCATTTCTCTTTATTATAGAAATTAAAGCTCCATAAAATTCACGGAGGATCTGGTTTAGCTCTTCTTTCCTTACAGGTGAGAAATCAGCTGTTTGCCCGGTGTTTGTCAGGTAGTCTTGTAGACATTTGACGGCCCAAGACGTTGACCGGGCCGTACAGCTTCATTTCCTGACCTCTCCAGCTGATCCAGCTCTTCACTCCTCACTCTCGCGTATCTCTCCTTTTTCTCTTCTGTCTTGTCTTCCTTGTTCAGCCATTTATCCAAACTTAGGTCGCCAAATAAATAAAAATTGACAACAAACGGTCCATTATGCAGGCGAACAAAGTTGACAGCAGCTTTTGATGCGGGTTTCGGTGAAACGTTTCGTGTTGCCATAGAAACCACCAGACAGACCCGGGCAGTAAGATATAGGTAGAGTAATGTTTTCAGTGATGAAGTATTTTTCATTTCAGCAGGGCTCCGTGCTGTCATGCTCATTTGAACACATTCTAAACGTCTGATTGACCAATCAGGACAAATCCTACTCATTCTGTCTTCAGACGCACACTCTGGGGGATACGGACCCTGCCTGCTTTCTTGATGCTATAAAGCTTAAATAAGGTTGTTTCCTTCCGGTTTCAAACCGAGGACCTTTGGCGTGTGAGGCGAACGGGATAACCACTACAATACGGTAACCTGCTCCGCATCCAACGTGTGTCTGAAAAAAAATGTATGTAGACAGTCTTTTTAGCAAACAGACTTGGAGGTGTTCCTCATCCCGACCGCTTCACGCTCAGATGTAAACCGCCCCAATGCATGCTGAAGCCGACTGGAGGGAGGCAACTTTGTGAAGCCCACTGGACCCCATCATCCGCAAAAAAAACAAAACAAACAAACAAACCAAAAACACAACAAACAAACAAACAAAAAAAAAAAAAACCCAAACACAGAAAGGCTGTTTCAGCTCCGGTGAGGAAAGACCACAGGAGAGATTTTGACAACGACCCCACTCGCAGCCAGGGTGTCACAACTGGGCCTGTTCAGGATGGTGGACAAGACCCGCCCTGCCAGCTGAAATGCGATCCCTGCACACCGGCTGTTGCATGAAAAAAACTGTGCTGCATTGGCCGGGAATCGAACCCGGGCCTCCCGCGTGGCAGGCGAGAATTCTACCACTGAACCACCAATGCTGGGCCCTATGTCTCCGCTGAGCAAAAAAGCGCAGCGGCGTAGGGCAAAACCTATGGAGGACTAAAAGGGACAGAATGAAATAAATAAATACATCTTTAAATAAATACTTAAAAGTGTCATTAATTAATTAAAATGGGAATTAAATAAATAAATGTGTCATTAAATAAATAAATATGTCATTAAATAAATAAATGTGTCATTAAATAAATAAATGTGCCATTAAATGTGTCATTAATTCATTAAAATACCAGTTCATTTAATGTAAAAACATATATATAATTATTTCATTATTTATTTAATTATTTCATGGACCGGTGTTGCAGTGCTTCATGAATTAATTTTATCTGTCAAAGTCACCCATCAAAGTCAGTGGGCGGGACTAACGTGAATCTAGCCCAATCGATTGCTTAGGTCTGAAGCCTGGAAGTCTACCGGAGCCGGAGGAGTTCTGCTGAGAGCCTCTCCAGTTAAAGTTGCTGCTTCTCTGAGTAGTTCTGGGCAACTTCTCCACATTTTGTGGCTGCACCTATCTAGCACGCATCGCGCACCGCAGTAACATTTGCTCCTGCAAATCCCCCATTTGCTTGAACCGAGTAAAGGTTGTGCCACCAAGTGTGTCAGAATATCAAATCAAATCAAATCAAATCAAGCTTTATTGTCATTAAGCTACACATACAGTAGTAGTGCACACAAAATGAGAGAGTTTTTCACTTAGGATCCCCGACTGATGGTAAAGTCAGCAGTTTAAAGGTCTAACAGCTTTCTGGAGGAAGCTGTTGCTCATTCTAGCGGTTTTGCTTTTCACCGTTTGCCTGATGGAAGCAGCTCAAAGTATTTGTGGAGCGGGGGAAAGGGGTCTCTGGCAATGTTCAGTGCTCTACTCCTGCAGGGATGGGATGTTTCCATGGAGCCATGTCTCCGCAAAAGCAAGCACACAGCAGTCTCTCTCCTGCGGGTGTCTTAGCAAGCGTAGCTCGTCCAGCTTGTTGTCGAGGGAGCGAACATTAGAGAGCAAGAGCGACGGTCCTGCTGGTCTGGAGGGGTTAGCCTGTAGCCTGTAGCCTGTAGCCTGTAGCCTTTAGCCTTTAGCCTTTAGCCTGTAGCCTGTAGCCTTTAGCCTGTAGCCTTTAGCCTTTAGCCTGTAGCCTGTAGCCTGTAGCCTGTAGCCTAGCGTGGATCCCGGCTCTCTTCCCCCTCATTTGTTTACGTTTGCACCGCTTGCGCTCCCTCCTCTCCCTGGTGACAGCCGGTGGAGACGCAGGTAAAATCCCGTGCTGCCGTAGTGTGTCCACATCAGAGCAGAGAGCCTCAGTTCTTGCAGCATGCTTTACCTGATGTTTAGTAAAGTCTCTCGGCTGTAGGTTATGCAACCTGAGCGTCTGGGTTAAGCAAAACAGTTAAAAACTTTCACTCTAGAATATGTTTACTTGCTCTGCCTCAATCGATTATCTGAAGTCGATCTGTCTTGGCTTGCTGTGCTGGGTAACCAATCAGGTGTTAGGATCCGCCCACTGACTTTGATGGGTGAGTTTGACAGATAAAATTAATTCATGAAGCACTGCAACACCGGTCCATGAAATAATTAAATAAATAATGAAATAATTATATATATGTTTTTACATTAAATGAACTGGTATTTTAATGAATTAATGACACATTTAATGGCACATTTATTTATTTAATGACACATTTATTTATTTAATGACATATTTATTTATTTAATTCCCATTTTAATTAATTAATGACACTTTTAAGTATTTATTTAAAGATGTATTTATTTATTTCATTCTGTCCCTTTTAGTCCTCCATAAAAACCCTGAGGCCACAATCAACTTTTGCTGCATCGCAACCCGACGTCTTGCTGCATTGGCCCGTCGTGTAGCCGGCAAACACACCGAGCCGGCAGACAGAGGACAGACGGCCAATGTTTAGTTGCCACCACTGGAAGGCTCCTACGGTAGCTCTGAAAAAATTCAGCAAGTCAGTAGATGCCGTTTCCGTTGCTAGGTCTTCCAACCGCTAGCGGGGGTCTTGCACTTACACATCTACAAGACTATCAGCATGTATTAATTAATTCAGTCGTGTTTGATTTTTTATTTCTTTACTCCTTCGTGTATGTCTTCACTTATTAACTTACTTACGCATGTAGATAATATACACCATTCCTGATTATCTACAAGCCTCAAATTCATGTGTTATCAGGGTGAGATTTTCACCTCCGCCGATGCGAAAAAGAAGCTCTTCTCCCCGTCGGGGAATTGAACCCCGGTCTCCCGCGTGACAGGCGGGGATACTAACCACTATACTAACGAGGAGACATAGTGAAGGGGCGGGGCCAGGTCCCATCTCACAGCTAATTCAACTTTGCAAACGCATCTCTTTTTCCTCGCTTTAGCCTTTTATTCTACACCAAGCCGGCATCTTCCACCCACAAAAATGGAATTTTTCAAAAACGGTCTGCAAGGTGTGGAAATCTGACAACATGGGCCTGGCATTTTTGGGGGGGATGGGGTAAACGGCGCTTTCTGAAAACGATGTGGACATGTCCGCAGATTGAGCATCTTGGCCTTATTTACGTTACTCCAGGTCTGTCTATAAAGCCGCAATAAGGTTGTTTCCGCCCGGTTTCGAACCGGGGACCTTTCGCGTGTTAGGCGAACGTGATAACCACTACACTACGGAAACCCATGTTGCAGTGAACTGTGTGCCTCTGAAAAAATGGACATCGGCAGTCCTACACGAACACATGTGCATCGGACCACCCGTCGCTTGTGTGCTTGACGTCACAGTGATGTGGAGGGGTTCTCAACGCAGCCAGCCCCCAGGACTCACAGGTGGTCATTTGAGTGGCTCCCCAATAACGTCAGTGTTTTCTGACAAATTGTAGCGGTAAACTCGTGGGTCATGTTACTGGGTTACGATCACGGCCAGCCGGCGGTTAGCGATCTGGGGGGAAGAGAGGCCCACTTTGAGTGTTGTGTTTCCAAAGCACCACGACAAACCCTACTCATTCTGTCTTCAGACGCACACTCTGGGGGCTCCGGACCCTGCCTGCCTTCTTGATGCTATAAAGCTGAAATAAGGATGTTTCCGCCCGGTTTCGAACCGGGGACCTTTCGCGTGTGAGGCGAACGTGATAACCACTACACTACGGAAACCTGCGCTGCAACAGAGCTGTGTCTTTGAAAAAAATGGATGTACACAGTCCTCTCTGACAGAATGCCTGTCACTTGTATGCTTGCCTTCAACTGGCCCCATTCGGACTCGAGGTGATTTTCTCGATAGGGTCTTCATAACAACATTGTGCAGGTCGCTGACTGTTTTTTTTCCGATTCTCTGTATGTGTGGCACATAACCGCAGAATTGCCGATAAAGCATCTTGAATCCTGAATCTTATTGCTACAGAGAACCATGGCCTCAGACTTGGAGGTATTGATCCTCATCCTGACCGCTTCACACTCAGCTGTAAGCCGTCCCAGTGCATGCTGAAGCTGACTAGAGGGAGGCAACTTTGTGAAGCCAACTGGACCACATCATCCGCAAAAAAAAAAAAAAAAAAACCCACACACTGAAAGGCTGTTTCAGCTCCGGTGAAGAAAGACCACAGGAGAGATTTTGACAACAACCCCGCTCGCAGCCAGGGTGTCACAAGTCACAAGTGTCACAAGCCCGCCCTGCCAGCTGAAATGCGATCCCTGCACACTGGCTGTTGCATGAAAAAAACTGTACTGCATTGGCCGGGAATCGAACCCGGGCCTCCCGCGTGGCAGGCGAGAATTCTACCACTGAACCACCAATGCTGGACCCTATACCTCCGCTGAGCAAAAAATCGCAGCGGCGTAGGGCAAAACCCTGAGGCCACAATCAACTTTTGCTGCAACGCAACCCGACGTCTTGCTGCATTGGCCCGTCGTGTAGCCGGCAAACACACCGAGCCGGCAGACAGCGGACAGACGGCCAATGTTTAGTTGCCACCACTGGAAGGCTCCGCTACGGTAGCTCTGAAAAAATTCAGCAAGTCAGTAGATGCCGTTTCCGTTGCTAGGTCTTCCAACTGCTAGCGGGGGTCTTGCACTTACACATCTAAAAGACTATCAGCATGTATTAATTAATTCAGTCGTGTTTGATTTTTTATTTCTTTGCTTGTTCATGTGTGTCTTCACTTATTTATTAATTTCCTTTTGTATGTTTTTATTTTTGCAGAAGATAATATATGCCATTCCTGATTATCTACAAACCCCAAATTCATGTGTTTTCAGGGTGAGATTTTCACCTCCTCCGATGCAAAAAGCAAGCTCTTCTCCCCGTCGGGGAATTGAACCCCGGTCTCCCGCGTGACAGGCGGGGATACTAACCACTATACTAACGAGGAGACACAGTGTTAGGGAGGGGCCACATCCCATCTCACAGCTAATTCAACTTTGCAAACGCATCTCTTTCCACACTTTATCCTTTCGTTCTCCTGTAAGCCGGCATCTTCCACTCACCAAGATGGAACTTTTCAAAAACGGTCTCCAAGGTGTGGAAATCTGACAACATGGGCCTGGCGTTTTTGGGGGGAAGGGGTAAACCGCATTTCTGGAAACTAGGGTTGGGAATCCAGAAACGGTTCCCATTGGGAACCAGTCCAAGATGACTCGATCATTGGAATCGTTCGTGTCTACATGTTATTAATTCCTTTAACGATTCCTCATATTCCTGCGTTGGGCGCTGACGTCATCGCAAATTTAACAAAGGACCTCTTCAACCAGAACTACCATGGACAAGAGCAGACCAAAGCGCTTGAAAGTATGGCTACAAAAAATAGACATCGGCAGTCCTACACATACGCTCTGTATGCGCATCAGACCGCCCGTCGCTTGTGTGCTTGTTCATGACTTCATACAATGACATCATGAATTCATACAATTAAACAAAAAAACATCACACAAAATACAGTGCGATTATAGAACTATTAGGCCTACCAACAAAAGAAAATGCATAATCAAAATGTATGCATACTGTGGGCATTTCGCTCTCAAAATAAAGAAAAAATAAAGAAAAAAATAAAAATAAAGAATAAACAAACGAATAACGTTTATAGGCTAATTAATAATTGATAACATTAACACATTAATAACAAGACCAAAGCTATAGCCGCACATCTCCGTGGAAAATCTGACAGGTACTGTCCGTGGTGCTGAATCCTCCTTTCATTCTCTTTATTATAGAGATTAAAGCTCCATAAAATTCACGGAGGATCTTGTTCAGCTCTTCTTTCCTTACAGGTGAGAAATCAGCTGTCTGCCCGGTGTTTGTCAGGTAGTCTTGTAGACATTTGATGGCCCAGGACGTTGACCGGGCCGTACCGGCTTCATTTCCTGACCTCTCCAGCTGATCCAGCTCTTCACTCGTCACTCTCGCGTATCTCTCCTTTTTCTCTTCTGTCTTGTCTTCCTTGTTCAGCCATTCATCCAAACTTAGGTCGCCAAATAAATAAAAATTGACAACAAACGGTCCATTATGCAGGCGAACAAAGTTGACAGCAGCTTTTGATGCGGGTTTCGGTGAAACGTTTCGTGTTGCCATAGAAACCACCAGACAGACCCGGGCAGTAAGATATAGGTGGAGTAATGTTTTCAGTGATGAAGTATTTTTCATTTCAGCAGGGCTCCGTGCTGTCATGCTCATTTGAACACATTCTAAACGTCTGATTGACCAATCAGGGCAAATCCTACTCATTCTGTCTTCAGACGCACACTCTGGGGGATACGGACCCTGCCTGCTTTCTTGATGCTATAAAGCTTAAATAAGGTTGTTTCCTTCCGGTTTCAAAACGAGGACCTTTGGCGTGTGAGGCGAACGGGATAACCACTACAATACGGTAACCTGCTCCGCATCCAACGTGTGTCTGAAAAGAATGTATGTAGACAGTCTTTTTAGCAAACAGACTTGGAGGTGTTCCTCATCCCGACCGCTTCACGCTCAGATGTAAACCGCCCCAATGCATGCTGAAGCCGACTGGAGGGAGGCAACTTTGTGAAGCCCACTGGACCACATCATCCGCAAAAAAAAACAAAACAAACAAACAAAACAAAAACACAACAAACAAACAAAAAAACCCAAACACAGAAAGGCTGTTTCAGCTCCGGTGAGGAAAGACCACAGGAGAGATTTTGACAACGACCCCTCTCGCAGCCAGGGTGTCACAACTGGGCCTGTTCAGGATGGTGGACAAGACCCGCCCTGCCAGCTGAAATGCGATCCCTGCACACTGGCTGTTTCATGAAAAAAACTGTGCTGCATTGGCCGGGAATC
>NC_044000.1:33403798-33466298 GCF_902150065.1 Myripristis murdjan | reverse complement strand
GAGAAAAAGGAGAAAAACAGGGACATAAACAGCTGAGAAAAATGAAACATGAAGTTTTACACACATTTTTCAAACAGAAAACGAGCCGTTCACACGTCTGTCCCGTCTGATGAGCTGCACTTTGAACACAACGAAAGGCCCGATCTGCGGCGACTGATCACTCAAAGGAACTAAACGAGAGCTGCATTCACAAACAAAGGGAAACAATCTTCTCTTCATGTGCTCAGATTTACTTTTATCAGCTGTTTTGCTCAAGGGCACTTGGGCAGCGTGTGTTTAAACCTGCAAGCGGCGTGCTACAGGCTAATGTCTTTCACATGTAGCATTTTAAACATCAAAATGCATCAACGTCGAATTAATTAAGCTTTTTTTTTTTTTTTTTTTTTTTTTTAAACAGGGAAAAATGTTTTAGGGCGGATTTGACCTTTAACTGATGCAGCTGGATCGATGAACGACTCTTCAGCTTCAGGTTTCCTCCAGTTGAGACGACATCTCTCACACACACACACACACACACACACACACACACACACACACACACACACACACACACACACACACACACACACACACACACACACACACACACACACACGCACAGGTGGGTTTCCTGCTACCTGCTGTTTGTGGAGTTTTGCAGCGATGCCTTCATGGGGGTTTGGGAACATGTCTCGGAGCTTTTGGTGCTGTGCAAATCCTAAGATATCAGAAAACACACACACACACACACACACACACACACACACACACACACTAAGGCTAGGTAACACAGATGAACATCAGGTGAGCAGCGTAGGTGGGACTTGATCTGTGAAGAGACATCCTTTACTTCCTTGGTTTGATTGATTTCCTGTTCTAATAGGATGCTGGGGGGGGGCATAATGTGGGCGGGGTTAAGCAATAAGATGTCAGCTGGGGAGAGAGATGCTGTTTGATTGGATGGGATGGATGGAGGCGGGGGGCAGTTTGTTTAAGGCAGACTGTGCAGTTTGAAATGGGAGGGCACGTCACTTTGTTCACTCGTGTTCTCGTCTGATCACCAACCCTCTCACACACACACACACACACACACACACACACACACACACACACACACACACACACACACAGTCTCAGTCGGAGTCGCTGCTGCTGCTGGACGAGTCGGTGGACATGGCCTCCACGTCGTCCTCGTTCTCCTTGTTGTGTCCCGGCGGCTCGAGGCCGAAGTCGTTGCCGTGGTGAGGAGGCAGCATCCCCACGGAGACGTCGGCCGACTGCCAGGGGTACTGAGGGGTGAGGACGTCTGGAACACACGGAGCAGAGACACCTGAGCTGGGACGCCGCATCGTCACGGCAACAAGGCAGTGAAAAGGAAATAATACATCCTGCTGCCGATTTCAAAAGTAACTCCTGAATCTTTGTTTTGGTAATTATGTAACAAAATCAGGCGCTCATTTCTTTTCATTCACATTTCAGCTTTGACAGAAGTTTCTGTGAACTGTGTTTAAGTCGCTGATGACGTCTAGAAAAGAAAACAGTGTGAACTCTGGGTTTGTTGACAGTTTTGACCGTGACTGACCTGGCAACCTCCCAGCAGCCAGTGCGTCACCTGGCAGGTGTCCGTTCACGCCGTTGGTCGGCAGGTTGGCCATGTGACCCAGCATCCCGCTGCGCATCTCCAGGTCGGTGGGGTACGGCCGCCGGGGGTCACCTGATCAGACAAACACATGTTAACGAAGGAGAAGGAAGAAAGTGCATATTGTGTGAGAAGGTCAATGACATAATGCATTTATACATTATGCACATAAAGCAGGTAATGTTTTTACTACTAGGATTAATGCGTTTTTGTTACAAATTTCTAATGCATACATTTTTCTTATTTGTTATTTCTCTTTCATGTATATTTAGATGATCATTATCCTGGCAAACTGACAGGGAGGTGATGACAACTTTTTATTTCTGCCTTTTCTTACAAACCGCAGTTCGACCTCGCAGCATTTCTGCCTTCAGACGGTGAAGCAGAGCTGACCAACATGGTTAAAAAAAAATCATATTATGATTAATTTTATACAAACAGGGACTGCAACAGTTTTGCCAGGAATGTTAATGTTTCCTGACTAATTGTTCATTTCCCATGAAAGAGCTGGTAAAATGATGACGGTGTGTTTGCTCGAGTCTGTTTTATTTACATGTGGAAAATGCAATTTAAAGGCCAGATTCTTATTTCATCCATTTGCCATTTATTTAAAAAAGAAAAAAAACCTGCAGCTCCTGTGATTTGGTTACTGATTAGGTCATAATGTGATTTCAATAATATTTTGATTAATTGATCAGCCCAACAGGGAAAAGGCAGACATGCAAAGGTCCCGTCTACATATTTAGACCAAAATTAGGCCAAAGAGCGCCTCGACCCTCCCGCCCCCTGAGCTACGGTGGCCTGTGAGCAGCATGAAGCAGAGCTGATGGACGTCACCTGGCACCCAGTTGAGGGGAGCGCACACGGCGTTGCTGGCGCTGATCCTGTGAGCGTACTTGATGATTTCCTCTGAGGAGATGCTGCCTGAAAACACAAAGCGCAGGTTATTCACTGAGGCAGAAACCTGAGCAACAATATAATAATAACAATAACAATAATAATAATCTTTATTTATAGGCCACCAGGGCTACGCAACATGGACTAAAATGTCATACCTCAATATTTATGCCAAATATCTGGGTAGTGATACAATACGACTGTGGGTTTGCACTTATTTGACATTTTATTTGACAAAAAAACAAAAAAAACAGCATAATAATAACACCGACTGGATGTAGAAAATGCAGTGACTTCAGAAAATATTTTTTTGATCAGAACAGACCAATCAGTGTCTCAGGCTAACCCTAACCCTAAAATTGATATCGTCCATATTGTTGCCTTTTGAGATATTAAAATCACACATGTTCACATAAAGACAACATGATGATGATATGATGTTCATATCCCTATTAGGCACTTTTTTAAAAACACTAAGTGCTTCAAACAAGGTGACAAGTGCAGAAAAAAAATGTAAAAAAGCAAAAATAAAAGCAGAAAGTTAAGGCCCAAAAAGCAGTGTCATGCTAATGGAGGGGGGAAAAAAAGACAAGGGCACTTACAGTTCTAAAATATAAATAACAAAAAATCTGAAATTCAACAGTAAATAAAGGTAAAAATCTCCAGGTGTGCAGAGTTCACCTCATTCTGCAGATTCAGAGCTCAAACTCACCTTTCCTGGCTTTGTCGATGGACTTGAGCTTCTCCTTGGCCTGATACACAGCAGTGGCCTGAAACACACACACACACACACACACACACACACACACACACACACACACACACACACACACTGTGTTAGCACAGGACGTCTGACAGGAAATCTGTGGATCCATAGTTCAGCTGCTCGTCGTCGCACAAAACTCTCCATAAAGTCATATTATCATATTATATTGATTCTTTGGACATTCATTCAATATTTGTCTTAAAGTCGATATGGTTCAGCCACGCTTCAGTGTAGAAACTGGGAGCACTGGGCCTTTCAGACGGGAGTTAGACAACAGGTCGTGACTGTGACCAATAAAGTTTTAGTTTTTTAGATTTTGGAAAACTTTTGTCAGTCAAAACCACCAAGAACATGTTTCCATTTTTCACCGGGAAGATCTGGAGCTCAGACATGAAACACGATTCTACATTCAGACTTTGCTGTCGATTTCATGAATCGCAGTGTGACGTAAGAAGGCTGTCCCTGAAACTCCCAAACATGGAATCCTGATCTGATCCGATCTGGATCAATAAACCTAATACGAAACAGCAAAAAAAAAAAAAAAGAGTGAAAAAAAGAAAACTCAGCAGCGCGAGACGCTCCTCTGGTTCCTCCTGGACGTTAAAAGCCGTCAGACAGGAGGAGGAGGAGCTGAGTTTGTCCCGTGGGAATCTGTCCACCTGCCCCCCCCCCCACCCCCACCCCCACCTGCCCCCCCCAGCCGGCTGCCACATTTATTTTTAACTTCAGCAAACAGTCATATCTTGAAAAAAAAAAAAAAAAACAGGTGCGATGTGGGATTTTGGAAAAAAACTCTCTACGTTCAGACGGGGATCTGACAGCGTGGCTGACTGCGTCCTGTCTGTCCCATTAGAGGTAATAATCAGATTTGAACTGATCAGAGCTGATAATTAAACGCTTCACTCCTCCCCTCCGTCTGAGCTCCGTCACTTCTCCTCCAGCTTCTTCTTTCTTTGCTCTCTGGAGTTTTGCGGGAGTTTCTTCTTGCTGCCACGAGGCTTCAGGTGGTTTTCGTTTCTATAATCTCTGAGCCTGTAAATCCCTTTGAGACTGTACCTGGGATTATAAAGTGCTCTTAATAATCTGGGACACAAACTGTGAGAGTCAGGACAGGAAGCCGCAGTGGCCGTCTGAAGTCAAAACACTTCATCATGGGATTATTCTGCTGGATTAATATCTACTCATCGTCTCCTGTAGATCTGTGATTTAATCTCATAGCGACACCATGAGGTGAAAACACGTCACTGCAGACTCTCATGTCACAGAGGCTTTTAGATACAGTAGATAGATAGATAGATAGATATACTTTATTGATCCCAACCAGGGAAATTCTGGGAAGGACAGGCTGGCTTTTAGTTTTGTTTAGTTTTGTATGATTCCCACCATTTTATTTATCATCATCCGCTTTCAGTTGGTGGCCATGCAGCAGTCAGGCAAATATGATTTCTAGAATGGAAAACAACTTCCAAGTGATAATTCTAATAATAATATTAATAATAATCATTATTATTTTTCATTTCTATTTCACTTTTAAACAAAGTCACAACTAGGGCTGTCCCGATTAACTGACTTAATCGATTACGTCGATTGCGCAATTTACACAAACAGCGTGCAGCAGACGCTGACGTTCATGAACAGAAGTGGGGAAACATGGCAGAGGCTGCAGGTCTGAGCCTTTCAGACGGAGCAGAGGGCAGCAGAGGCACCAAACAGCCAGAGAGACGGTCAGAGACGTCCAGAGTGTGCAGATCTTTTAAAGAGAGGCCAGATGACTTGGCCGTCTGCAGCCTTTGCAAAGCGGAGACGGCGTCCCTCAGCAGCACCACGGAGACGAGCGAGCAGCTGGAGCGGGACGTCCCGGTGCTGCTGGAGGACGACACGAAGCAAACAGCTGCACAATCCTACTAACGAATTACCAACTAACGTGAATTTACAGCAGCATGAAGGAGTTAAAGCAACACCAGGTCACTTTGACCACGCCCCGCTGCTTTGAGAAACCAAACTTAATGATGCACGTTAACACGTCGCACATAACAACAACAACAACAAAACGCTAGATTACTTGAAAAATTAATCGTTTGACTAATCGACTAATCGTAAAAAATAGTTGAAAGATTAATCGGGAGAAAAATAATAGTTTAGGCCAGCCCTAGTCACAACGCTTCACAGTCAAGAAAAAAACGAATAAAAGCTCTGATCATAAAGTGAAACCGAGGAGAGTCTGCCGCCCCTTGTCTGTTTTAATGTGCTTTGTTTTTTATTTGGTGACCCACCAGGATGTGCTCGGCCTCCTTCAGCTGTTTCTGCAGCTGCTGGATGTCGCTGTCTCTCTTCTCCACCTCCTTCTCCAGCAGCTGCATCTCCTGGTGCACCTTCCCCTGCTGCTGGGCCACCTCCATCAGGTCCTGGAAGTCCCGGTCCCTCTGCACCAGCAGCTCCAGCACCTGGCACACACACACACACACACACACAGAACATCCAGTTTTTGTGCTGCTGAATGGTTTTAACCACAGAAGAACACACACTCAGTTTCTTATTTATTTATAGTTGTGATATTTTTGTAGGATTAATGCACTTTTTTCACACATATTTCTAGCGCACATATTTTTTTTGTTTCCTATACTATCCATATACTATCCATCACCCAGCACCTTAACTGTGTATTTATTATTTATTATCTGTATATTACAGCCTAAGTTAATATTCACTCACACTGTTTTTCAGACTGGAGGGGAAGTGGATTCCTTAAGAGGCTGAATCAAGGCGGTTAGTTCCTTGTCCCAGTCCCGGGCGTCAGGTTCTGCCACTTGGTTCTTAGTCTCCTGGTTTCATACTAACTCTCCTTATCTATACAATCTATACAATCATGCATATACTTCAGCGCCATCTGTATATTGTCATGCTCATTCCATATGTATATTTTCACATCTCGTATCTCCTTTCCTTAGGTTAGCCCTTATTGTATTTTTTGAGTCTTTAGTCTTTATAGTCTCTATTGTATATTTTTAGCCTCTATTCTTTTTTTAGTTAACTTTATTGCATGTTTCTACTGTTGCTGCTGGAACACCAGAATTTCCCTGGTTGGGATCAATAAAGTATATCTATCTATCTATCTATCTATCTATCTATCTATCTATCTATCTATCTATCTATCTATCTAGTTCCTCTGAAGAGACCTGATCGACCTGATTCCCCCTCAGGGATCAATCAGGTTTCTCTGATTCTGATTAAAAACACTGAACACCGTCTGGACTCACACACAGGCTCAGCTGTTATTTTTTTATTTTTACAGACTTAACGACTCATCAGTTAATTGAAAAGGTAATCAGGTGATCAATAGATTCTGAAAAATGATGATGGGAATAACAGTCTGTGTAACCCTGACGCCAAAACAACAACAACCTTTATGAGGAAAACTGCACTCCTCCAGCTGTGTGAGTGTGTGTGTGTGTGTGTATTGTTGTTGCTCTCAGTGAGAGTGTGTATGAGTGTGTGTGTGTGTGTGCTCACCTGTGTGTGTGTGTGTGTGTGTGAGTGCTCACCTGTGTGTGTGTGTGCGCTCACCTGTGTGTGTGTGTGTGTGTGTGTGTGTGTGTGCTCACCTGTGTGTGTGTGTGTGTGTGAGTGCTCACCTGTGTGTGTGTGTGTGTGTGCTCACCTGTGTGTGTGTGTGTGTGCTCACCTGTGTGTGTGTGTGTGCTCACCTGTGTGTGTGTGTGTGTGTGCGCTCACCTGTGTGTCCTCTCCCGGCTGCGGTAGTTTCTGTCCTCGGGACAGAGCCAGCATCTCGATCAGCTCCCTGCCACACACACACACACACACACACACACACACACACACACACACACACACACACACACACACACACACACACACACACACACACGTTACTGATTATTGGTTATCGATCAGCCGGATGCTGTGTGTGAATGAATGAGGAGGAGGGGGGCGAGCGGCGGGCTGCTGTGATTGGCTCAGCGGCGCCTTGTTTACACAAACCAACAACAACAAAACCCTGAACAACAACAACAACAACAACACCAACAACAGCGACAGTGTGTTTACCGGGCCAGGACCTCCAGGTTGTCCAGCGCGCACAGCAGCCGCTCCTTGGTCGACTTCTCCGCCACCGCCATGCTGCACACCGCCACTGCGCAGGTCCGGAAGCGACGCAGCAGCCGAAGACGAGGAAATGCCCTCAAACGACTAACAGCTAACTGGCTAAGTGGCTAGCGACGCCTGCTGGCGAGGAGCCGCTAGCGCAAAACAAAAACAAACTGGCCTTTTTTTCTTTCTTTTCTTTCTTTTTTTTTTTCTTTTTTTTTTTTTTTTTTTTTTTACCAAAATATATAAACTAATGGAACAACACGATTCTTTTTAATCTTTATTGGAAAACGTTCAAATATACAAATATTGCAGATATATGCTACACATAACGGTGTGCAAAAAAACAGTATGAATATGAATATGAGTATGAATTTTAAAAAAATACATAAAAATTATAAGATAAAAACATAACATCAGGAAAACTAGACTACATTAACATAAAATCATGAGAGAGGGAAAAAAAGGAAAAAACACAGTTTGACAACTTTATTCATTTATTTATTTCTCTATGTTTCTAAGTTTGATAAGCCTTTAGATATTCTTTAAATTCAATAAAAAAAAAAAAAAAAGGTGTATGAGCTTTGTTATTCTGTATTGATGTGTATGAAATGCACCATTTAGAACAAATACATTAAAAAAGTGAAAAGTTAAAGTTAACCTGTTTGGCACGGCTGACCAAGAAAAAAAAAAAATCAGATTGTTACATAAACAGCTCAGGATTTTTTCTCAGGTTAATTTATTGTGCTGATGATTAATCCATGCACAAACTGCCTTCCTTTTTCCAGCTGTCGGCGGTTTAAAAACCTTCATCTGAATCTCTAAACTCAGATTAGGGTGGATTATCAAGAGCCTAATTCACATATAAATAATAGAAGAGCAGCAGAAAAATGACAAAAGCAGAGAAACATCGCGACTTCAGAGCCGAGACAGCAGCTCGGTCATGTTAGCATTGTTGCTGTTGTTGTTGTTGTTGTTGTTGTTGTTGTTGTTGCTGCTGCTGTTGTTATTGTTGTTGTTTTGAAAGCAGGCACAGGAGGGTGGGGTCGCTGTTGGCTGGGCTGTGTGAGTGTTGTGTTGTGTGTGGGCTTTTTTTTTTTTTTTTTTAATCTGATTATTGATCATTAATTTATAATGATTAATAATGATTAATAATAATGATTTATATGTCTCTTCTCTTTGTTTCTTTTTTGTCTCTTTTATTTATTTATTTATTTATTTATTTATTGGTCATAAAATGAAAAGATTTAAGCAGCTCGTAGCGTCTTTGTTTGGTACAACTGACTCTTCTGTCTCTGTTCCAGCCAATAAACTTTTCAAAAATTATATCAGGACCGAGCAAGCGGCTGTTATACCGCCACCTGCAGGTCATTAAAGGGCATAAACTGAGACAAGAAGGAGAGTGAAGGTGAATGAAACCCATTTTAGAACAAGTTATTATTTGTTAATGCAACATCTTACTTTGCTCCAAATGAGCAGTTTTTTATATGTGTGACTCAGTTTTTTCCACTGATAAAACTTTAATGGGATCATGTTTAGATGTTAAAAAAAAGAAAAGAAAAAGAAAAGCAAAAGGCAGGAGAGCGTCAGAGCCTCTCTCTCTCTTTGTGTCGCTGCTGGGAAGAAAAAACAAACAAACAAACAAACACAAATCAGGCGCTGAATTTGTTTTTCGACTTTACTGGAAAAATGATTTTAGATTAGTTTTTCCTGTGTGAAGGCACAGGCACTGCAGCGCCACCTGCTGCATAACAGTCAGATAATGAGCCAGTGTGTTACTGCACATGAGCCCGGTGGTGTGCACGGACCGGACTGCACGTCATGTCTGCACTTTTTTAAACAGTTAAAACAATACAATTTTTTCATTCACATGCAAAAATGGAACAGCCCCATTTTTTCTTTTTTTACATTCATAATGAAGTTTGTGTTATTGCACATGTGCCTGGTGGTGTGCATGGACCATGTTGCACATGTGATGCCCAAAGTTCACACAGTTCAAAAATAACGTCTGAGATTACACACCATTTTTTTAATATTTCATTCACAGACAACAAAAAAGAAATAAATGTTGTATCAGTAATGAGTTTTGTGTTATTGCACATGTGCCCGGTGCTTTGCGTGGGCCGTGTTGCACATGTGATGCCCACAGTTCCTCTGATCAGTGAAGGCAGCCTCACCTGAACCCTCTGAAACACACGAGGCCTGCAGGGCAGCGGCAAATCTGTGAAACCTTCAGAGTGAAGCATCTCGGGCCTCAGGCCGGCAGCATGTGTGTGTGTGTGTGTGTGTGTCATCTGCCACCTGTCGGCTCGGTAACCAGAGCTCGGTCTCCCCTGAGGCGTAAAGACTCCAGACGGGTTTTAAAAGCTGCAGGATTTTGTTGTTTTCTCCCAGCCGGGGATCGAGTTCCTGCTGCCAGATTTCAGCCATCACACCCCGAGCTGCCATGCAAGGCAGCCACAGGGTGTGTGTGTGTGTGTGTGTGTGTGTGTGTGTGTGTGTGTGTGTGTGTGTGTGTGCAGTTATTCATAGCATGCTGTATGTTTCTATATCTGAGAAAGACTGACATAAACATCATGGATGCTCCATGCGCCTGATGTTCATAAAGTGTCTATAACTTTATTTATACAGCAGCTTTCACACAAACATGCAGCTCAAATAGCAGGATGACAACACAGAGAACAAATACAAACAAAAACATGTAAACTAAAAACAATAAAACAGTTAAACCAATAAAAATGTTAAAATTAAATAAATAAGTCAGTAAAGTAAAACAAACACATGAGGATGAAGATGATACAAAAACTGATGATTCAAACTTGAAAAAACTTCAACATTACTGCAGTCGGGAAAAGAAAAAGGGGGATTTCACCCAAAATGTTGGAGCATTCCCTCATGGTTTAGAAAACAAGTGGCAGAACTTTTACATCAAGAGGTGCAGGCAGCAGTGATCCATCCTCATTAAACACATTTTAGGTAATCCCGTAGACAGTGGATTACAATAATCTGAACGGCTGGTAATAAAAGCAAGGATTTGAGTATCTTTCCAAGTTAAAAAAAAAAAAAAAAAAAAAAAAAGCTCTGATATTGTTGATATTTCAGAGATGACAAAAGGAGGAGATTTTAATGGCTTTGTTTAAATGACAATTCAAATTTAAATCACTCAGTCCAATTAAAATAATTAATTAAAAGTTTTTTTCCACATTCAGTTTTCAACATTTTTTTTAACCCTCCATCCACTGATGACAGGCGACACATGCACATGGTCTTGAAAAATGACAAGTTATCTAGAATATAAATTATGGGCTTTTAGAGAAGAAGTGATGTTTCCTTTTTCGATGAATTGGGAAAAAAGAAAACATGACTCCTGGCTTTCAGGGGTGAAGATGAAGCAGCACCATAAAACTTTTATTAAAATTACCCTAACAGGCCTTTCAGTCTCCTCCTGAGGGAATTTGCTGATGGTAAAATTCAGCGGTTATCTATGAAATTACAATACAAATGAATAAAAATGCTGTCAGACCACTCAGGAACGACCTCCGCCTTTATCCACAGTCATGAAATTCAGTTTATTAATCTCTGTTCCACTTTATATGATGCAAGAAAGGCAGAACGGCTCCGTCACTGCTCTCCAATTCTGTATTTAATATGTTGTTTACTCTGCAACAGCTGCTTAACACTATTTACTCGTTATAATTAAACAGGCGTGTTGCTGCATGCCGTGTTTGTGTGATACTGAGTCATCATGTGTATCTGACTGACGACAGCACATGTTCAAAATAAATTAATATGAATTGTAAAACCGAACGAGCGGCGCTAAACTGAGCAGATATAAGTTTACATGTGAAGCTGAAGGACTCAGATCATCATCATCATCATCATCAGGACGCCGCCGGGCATGTAATCCTCATCCACGTTAGCAGTTTCTCAATGTGCCGTCACCATGAGAGAGAGAGAGAGAGAGAGAGAGAGAGAGAGAGAGAGAGAGAGAGAGAGAGAGAGAGAGAGAGAGAGCAGCCAATAATAAGTAAATGAAGCCCAATAATCTTGACTTCGATATCTTTGTGTGATCTACTTTTGTTTATGTCTGTGTCTTAGTTTAATTTTGTTTTTGCTTTGGCTGTGTTTTTTTATTTTTATGAGGTTTGAGTTATTGCGCATGTGCCCTGTGGCATGCATGGACCGTGTTGCACATGTGATGTCTACACTTTTTTAAACACAGTTAAAAACAATAAATCTGAGATTAGACACCAATTCTTTTAATTTTGCCTGCAATTTTTTCATTCACAAGCAAAAATGCAACAAAAAACTTCACAATTTCAAATGTATGCATCCATAACCAGATTTGTTGTTGTTGCACATGTGCCCAGTGGTGTGCATGGGCTGTGTTGCACATGTGATGCACCCAGTTTCTGTGTGATCTACTTTTGTTTATGTCTGTGTCTTAGTTTATCTTTGTTTTTGCTTTGGCTGCATTTTTTTTTTATTTTTATTTAGAATAGGAGGCCTTCCAGGCTTAACCAGCAGGGGGGGCTCTGGAACTGGCTGAGTGGAACTGGCAGGCCAAAAGGGCTGCAGCGACGGAGGTCATGGGAGCAAAAGTTCGGGGAGGCCATGGAGAAGGACTTTGGGTTGGCCTCGACTCAGGCGGGGCAGGCAGGGCCTCATCCAGGCTTCACTCAGCAGGGACGGGGAGGTTCAGACCTCCACTGAGGACAAGGTCGGACGGTGGAAGGAGCACTTTGAGGAGTTCTTGATTCCAACTGTCATGACCTCCATGGAGGAGGCAGGGCCCGAGGGTTTGGGGAGGCTTGGTCTCTCTCCCTGGCAGATCTCGCTGAGGTGGTTGGGAAACTCTGAACGTTGTTGGACTGTCATGGCTCACACGTCTCTTCAATGCTGCATGGAGGTCAGGGACAGCGCCCAGGGAGGCAGATGGGGATGTACTGGAGAGTGTACTCCAGTAATGGAGATATCACACTGCTCAGCCTCCCTGGGTAAGCCACTCCAGGTTGCTGGAAAAGAGACTCCAGTCAATTGTCAAACCTCAGATTCATGAGGAGAAATGCAGATTCCATCCTGGCCACGGAACTGCGGACCAGCTCTTCACTCTTGCACGGTGACTGGAGGGATCATGGGAGTTTGACAATCCAGTCTACATGTGCTTTGTGGATATGGAGAAGACTTACAACCATGTCCCCTTTGGGGTCCTATGGGGGGTGCTGCAGGAGTATGGGGTACTGGGTGTGCTGCTGCAGGCCATCCAGTCCCTGTAAAACCACATTGAGAGCTGAATCTGCATTCTGGGCACTAAGTCAGGCTTGTTCCCGTTGGGTGTTGGACTCTACCAGGCCTGCTCCTTGTCGCCAGTCCTGTTTGTGATCTTCATAGACAGGGTTTTCAGGTGCAGTTGGGGTGTGGAGGGTGTCCAGTTTGGTGACCAGGTATGCGGTTGCTGTACTGAACTGTTGTGGTGAAGAAGGAGCTGAGCCAGAAGGCGAGGCTCTCGATTTATCAGTTGTTCTTTGTTCCAACCCTCAGCTACGGTCATGAGCTCTGGGTAGTGACCGAAAGAGATCATGGTTGCAAGCAGCAGAAATGAGTTTCCTCTGCAGGGTGGCCAGGTGCACCGTTATGGATAGGGAGAGGAGCTCAGAGTAGAGCCGCTGCTCCTTCGTATTGAAAGGATCCAGCTGAGGTGGTTCGGCCATCTGGTCAGGATGCCTCCTGGTTGTCTCCTGGTGGAGATGTCAAACTGGGAAGGCTGGCCTGGGAACGCCTTGCAATCCAGGAGGAGAAGGAGGAGCTGGTCCAAACTGCTCTGTCAGGCAGGTTTCAAGGGGAAAGCATTTTGTCATGGATTACATTTATTTGTCTGAAGACCGGGCTAGGAGGAAGGTGGGGTGGTGGATGGGTCAAACAACGGACATTCACCCTGACATTTTTTGCAAACATTATATTATGCTACGTTATGTTACGTTACATTATGGAACGATGCATTATGGTATGTTACATAATGGTAACTAAACATTCAGAAACCACACAGCTGATAATTGGCTGTGGAAAGCAAAACGTTTCTCCGCTTAGGGACTATTTTCCCTGGCGGAGGAGGAGGAGGAGGAGGAGGGAGCGTTTCAGTGTGAAAAAGTCCTGAAAAGCCAACAGTGCTGCTGCTTTTAGGAAAACTCATGTGGAGGACTTATTGGGCTGATGGAAAACTGGAGTGAAGAAAGTGTGAAGGCTCTGAAAGTTCATGTTCATATCGTAGTGGAATGAATGGAGGAAAGGGAGGAGGAGTGATGTGGCAGCTCTGAAAGCCCACTGCTCGCTCTGGGAGGAGAGCAGAGGAACGTTCTGGAGAGAAAACACTAATTATGTAATATCTGCATTACTGTAGCCAGCTAGCTTGCAAAAGTAAAGCACAATATCAAGGTTATGCTTTATATTTGAACAAAATTGGAACTAAGACAATTATGAATACAAACTAAACAAAAACTTTGCTAAAATGAGGATTTGCTTGGATGCTTGAGACTAAAACACGTTAACTGAAATGCTTATAATTCAGTGACAACTTTTGACCACTGATCTGTAAAAAACAAACAAACAAACAATAATAAAAAAAAAAACCTCAAAAACTGCAGTAAAAGACGTGTAAAAACAAGTGTTGCAGAGTCAGTAGGGTCAGCTCAGGGTGAAACAGAAAACAAGCCAGCAAAACAAGGAAAGACAGTGTGTGACAAATGCAGGGAAAAAGATTTTAAGTGTGTGTGTGTGTGTGTGTGTGTGTGTGTGTGTGTGTGTGTGAAGCCGCAGACACCCTGAGCAGATTCATGGGAGCTTCGATGATGCAAACGGAGCCGAGCGGAAACTTTGAGCCACTCACATGCACACACTTATCACTCTATAAATGTTGAGGCTGTGTGTGTGTATGTGTGTGTGTGTGTGTGTGTGTGTGTGTGTGTGTGTGTGTGTGTGTGTGTGTTTTATTTAGCTGGAGGCTGAATCGCCACATAAAACATCATCATCATCCTCATCATCGCTGCTGATTTAATTCTGGAGGAGATTCCTCACCTTCACAGCCTGTTCCTGTTTTATCCTCTGTAAAGCTGCCCTGCTGGCACCAGCAGCAGCAGACAGACGTTATGAATGAGTGTGTTCGTGTGTGTGTGTGTGTGTGTGAGAGAGAGAGAGTGTGTGTGCTGACAGCTTTATGAAGGAGTGGATGGCGTCTTCCATCTGAGAAATAAAATAAGCTCCTGATGTCTTAAATAAACTCCAGTGAGGCTTCGTTTTAATGGTTAAGCAGCATCATGTCGTCATCAGGCTCTGATTTCTGAGGGTCGATTTATTTGTTTTTTTATATTTAGTTTGTCATATATATATATATACACGTATATATATATACGTATATATACGTATATATATATACGTATACATATATATATACACGTGTATATATATATATACACGTGTATATATATATATATATATATATATATATATACAAGGATACAAGGAAGTTTATTTGTCATTATACAACAGGTTGAATAATGAAATTAAAGTGTGGTTCCCTCTTGATTGATTAATTGATTGTATAGAAAATAAAATTATTAAACATGGAGGAGTGCAGATGGTGCGTTCAGTCTCACAGCCTGAGGGAAGAAGCTGCTCTGTAGTCTGGTGGTACGGCAGCGAATACTTCTGTATCTTTTGCCTGACGGCAGCAGGTGAACAGGCTGTGGCTGGGGTGGGTGTTGTATATATATATATATGTATATGTTTCCCAAAACAGTCAGTTTTCTTGAATAATGTTTTCAGAAACTTCAGGTTTGGTTGTGTTGGTTCCAGGATCCTGTTTTTGGTTGAGGGAATGTTTTCACAGATTAAATCAGATTTCTGTCAACTCATCAGACTCCAAACATTTCGTTCTGTACAGTGTCTGTGTCTGTGTTCATAATCTGATAATCTGTGTCAGTACGCTCCCTCTGATCTCCCCCTCTGTGTTGTGATCTCTCTCGGCTTCGTTAGTTTTCATCCGGCTTCAGTCTGATCAGTTGCTGCCGCCTCTCCTGGCAGCTCAACGTGCTGCTGGACGTTTCCAGGTGATGCTGCTGTAGATCCTGCAGGCCTCAGCAGTCTGGAAACCTGCACATTTTACCTGCACGTTTCTCTCTTTCCGATCAAACTGGATCCACTGGATTCTGCTGCTACTTTCCAACCCAAACCCTTTATTGTGCCAACAAAAAGCGAACGCTGCAGCGCATTAAACACGCAGCCGGACGTCCTGCGAGAGGCTAGGACCACCAGAATAACTCCAGCTGCTGCCGACAAACGTATGAAGAGGAGAGTCGCTACAAAACTACAAAAAAAAAAAAATCTTTTTCATATGCAAACACTGATGTCATGAATGACTTTGAAGGAATCCGTCATGCTGCATCTTTTTTTGTTCTTTCTTTTTTCAGGCTGCGCTCACATGCCTCTCATGAGCTAATTAAAAAAAACACACAGGGAAATGACAACAAGCAAATTAGCAAGAAATTAATTAGAAAAAGAACAAAAGCTCCCTCCGCCAGGGAAAATAGTCCCTAAGCGGGGAATTGTTTTGCTTTCCACAGCCAATCATCAGCTGTGTGGTTTCTGAGTGTTGATGAAGCAGAACATTATGAGGCGGCTGCTTCAACCACAAACTCACATTGTGACTCTGAGCTGTGAAACCTGGAGCTCCTGCAGGATTTGATAAAAGGTTTGTCAGTTTTTCCGTCCAGCTTGAAGGATTTTTTTTTGTCATTAAAACATGAAAACCAACTGAAGCCTCACACACGTCGACCTGCTGATGAAAACCCACTTGTGTGTGTGTGTGTGTGTGTGTGTGTGTGTGTGCAGAGTCAGGAGCCACTCAACACACTCTGAGCGTCCTTCACTCTGAGCCGCCAAGGTGACACCGCACCGCAGCCCACCTGGCCTGCTTCCCAGAATTCCCCTGGGCAAGGTCCCTCCGATTAGTGCTTTAATCAAGGACGAGTTTCCACTGTGATCGGATGACACGGAGAACGACGGCGCGGCGTGACAGCTGATCCTCTGTCACACACACACACACACACACACACACACACACACACACACACACACTGTGGCAAACACACGCAGACGTGAGCAGATCACAGCCAGCAGGCGGCAGGTGGCGGGACAGACGCCTCGCACGAAAAAATGAACAGGTGAGAAAGGAAAACGTCGCAGCTGCACCACCGAAGAAGAGAGGGAGTGTTGCAACACCAGCCCTGCGTTCCAAACCTCATACTTCCACTTTTACTTGTAGTATGTACTGCAGCTGCCCTTAAAGTATGCAGTGTAGTATGCAGTATGCATGCGTATGCATACTATTGGGACACACTACGTCATCTCTGACCTCCGACCCTCCTGCTCACTTCCGCCGCCGTCCGTAGCGCCACATGTCGAGTTGTCTTCCTGTGGGCGTGGCCTGTACACGCAGCTCAGTCAGTGCGATGTAACGTCCACTGCGCAAAGGATTGTGGGTCAGAATGGCCAGAGCAGCATGCTGACATGCAGACTGCGAAATCTGACCGGACGTAGTAGAACATCCTGGTACTCTTGGCAAACTGCATCTGAAGTACTATGTATTGACACATACTCATTATTTTTCTTGCATACTAAATAGTATGGTAGTATGGGTACTGGAACGCAGGGCAGGAGAACACAACACCTCAGGAGTTTGACTGTGTGCAGCAGAGACATGAGTTTTCACCTCCAGGGGGCGACGTGGAAGCCAGTCAGCGGGACTTCTCTCTGTAAATGACGGGTTTTTCTCCTGTGCACTTTTTAATAAGATTCACATTTCCCTGAGCTCAGATGAAGGAAATGTGGAACCATTTAGGAACCAAATGATTTGTTGTTTGGTTCTCCTGTGGTTCTGCAGTCCGTCAGCAGCACAGAGGAACTGAAGTGGGTCGACTCGGCACAGGCCTTTGGTTCATGGAAAAATCAGAACATTTCCAACATCTGATGGCTGAAAATAACCTCCTGAGTTTAGTCGGCTGCTGGTGGGTTTGTCCTTAGTTTCCAGTCATTTTTAGTAACTTAAGCAGCACGCTGATGATTTTAATCAACATCCCAACCCGGCCAGGTGCCTGTCTGTCACCACGGGAGCGTCAGCCGGTTCTGCTGATCATTTCATTTGATCATCATTTTCCAGCCATGGATTTCAGCTCAGCGCACAATCCTGTCTGCACTAGAAATACTGAACAGTCCAGTTACTGATCAATATCTGGAATCAAACAGACCGATCAGTTTATGGCATTTAGCCCCACTGAGTGCCACATGCTCTTCTCTGTTTAGAGCTCAGTGCTGCCCCCGGTGGACAAAACAGTGTCCTGCACGCTGTTGTTCTGTCTCAGCCTGGGTGCGGTTTGGCTTCCTTCCTTATCTCTCTTTGGGCTTTAAAATGTGTAACAACCAGACAACTGAGCTCTCTGGCGCCCCCCTTTGGCCTGTCACTGTATTGGAACACACAGAAAGCGAGCTCCTTGTTCAGAACTTTTATTTTGAAGGATTATTTCAGCTTTACTTCCCTCTGATCTCTGATGGTCTGGGTCGGAGCAGCTCCAGTTGGGGAAACACTCAGAGACAACACCACGGTATTTCTTATTTTTTTTCCAAGATTTATTGAGGTGTGTGCCTGCTCGTGTCTTTACAGAGATTATATATACAAATTAGTACAATAAGGAGAGTTATTCAAAAAATTATACATTCAAAAACAATGAAATTTTCACAGATGAACTTTGTGAAAAAGATTACAGACGTTAACGTAAGTGTGTGTCCTCCTGTGAACGTTCAATAGGCAGAGGAATCTGTTCGCCAATGAATTCTTATTTATTTTATTTTATTTATTTCTTTTTTTTTGACGTTCTTTCAAAACAGCTGCAGTCTAACTGTGGGACGTGTGAGCGGCTCGAAGATTATCACATACAACATTATTCTGTTAAGGCTAAATGTCAGGATGTCCTTGGTTTCTCACTGGATTTTCTTCCCTGCTATTATTTTTTTATTTTCTTATTTTACCATAACAAGAGAATCAGGCATCCACACTCTTATTTTAACATCATCTTCCAGTTAAGAAATAATAGGTGCAGTGTATTAAGAGCTACAGCAGACAAAATACAGTAAATAAAAATCTCCCTGGACCAATCTGCTCCAAAAATCAGGCTGAGGGTAAAAAAGTTTCAATTTCTTCTGCAGTTTTCTACATTTAAGCTGGAAAAAAATGGGTAGATGTAATTTACCTTTATCTATTAAAATATATGATCATGCTATAATTGCAGAATTTTGATTACAATAATTTAAACAACTATTAAATAATCAGCCAGGCTGATATTTAGCTAGTTATGTCAGAAAAATGATTCCCTCAACTGTTTCAAAACCCGAAGAGCGCCGCCGCCGCCGCCGCCGCCTGCATAAAGTGAAAAAACACACGAGTCTCCACCTCGTCCCACTCGGAGAGCTCGAGGAACATTTACCAAAACAGCTTCACATTTAAACTCTCTCACGCACACAAGCTACCTGAAGTATAGAACAAATTTTGTTTTTTTTAAAAAAGAGACAGAAAAGAGAATTAAATGGAAAAAAAACCCCAAAACAATCTCACTGCACGCCAGTGACGTTAAGAGCTGCTGTGAGGAGGCGAGCCGCCGGCTTCACGGCTCACAGATCCTGGTTTCCACCACAAACTTGTTCTCAAAGTGACGGATGGTGCGGCAGTTCAGGGCCTCGCGCTTCTGAATGCCTGGAAAAAACAAAACAACAACAGACAGACAGAGATCAGGAACTCACAGTACCATCTTCATGAGCTTCAGATAACAGAGAACTTCATCATTCACTAATTCATCAGCTCAGTGTGTGTGTGTGTGTGTGTGTGTGTGTGTGTGTGTGTGCGCGCATATAGCTCTCATACAGTGGATGTGTGTGTGACACTGCACCTTGTTTGGTGTTTTGTGGATTTGTTTGTTCATTTTCTACAGTTCAGTTTTACACCCCTAATATATTTCTATATATGTTAATATATATTTATGAAGGGCAGCCAGAAGAGGCTCTACACCTTGTGATCCACGAGAGAAAGAAACTGCAGCCTGGAGCCTGGAGAGGGTCCTTCATGTCCAGTCTGTGTGTGTGTGTGTGTGTGTGTGTGTGTGTGTGTGTGTGTGTGTGTGTGTGTGTGTGTGTGTGTGTGTGTGTGTCAGGTGTGTTCACGACGTCAGCTGATCTCTATCACACAGCTTTGTCGCTGGGCTCAGAACACGTGGAAACACCTGTGTGTTATCTCTGATTGTTTCAGGATGGTGATGTGATTATTTTACCGTCAGCGGCTTTTTAAGGCAGAAGGACTCTTACTTTTTTTTTTTTACTGCATTTAGATGAGAAATTCCTTTATTTGTTAGTTTATCTGTCAGATAAAATGTGCAGGTTTTGCGTGACCGGCCGATAAACGTCCAGTAAAAGGTCAGCTGGCTGGGTGTGAAGACACGCTGGGTGCCGAGTGAGAGGTCTTACCCAGGACCCTGTCTCTGCGCTGCAGGTTGTACGTCTCTTTGCCGCGGCACAGGTTGTAGATGAAGTAGCCGAGCTGGTCGATGTTCTCCAGGCGCTGCGTCACCACCATCTCCTCGTGCACCAGGTAGGACTGAGGCAGGTAGGTGCCGGCCTGCACACACACGACAGGGTCAGCGCGGCTCGGGTGGCGCTTCACTGACCTCCATGCACGTCATAACTCATAAACCATAAATGCCATCAACATGAGAGTCTGGAGGTTTAATCAGCAGGTCGTACTGAGTGTTTAAAAAGTTGAACACAAAAGCTGACCTATAAATACAATGGAAATCTATGTGTTTGTATTTATAGGCTTTTTCTAGACTTTCGTTCCATGTATGTGTCAAACTGTGCAGAACTCTGTAGACTCATATCATTTTGTTTATTGGTGCTCCTTAGACTTTGAGTTATTAATGTTTATATATGAACATAAAGTCTAAAAAATTACAAATAAAATCCTTTAAATTTGCAATAACTCATTGAATTTGCAAATTTATACAAATCGTATGAATTTGCATAAATATATGCATCGTTCTGCTCAGTTCCATACATGAGCAGTATGCTGACCAGGTTTTAACAAGCGGAAAAAAAGGAATAAGAAGAAGCAGAAGAAGAATGCAACAGCGCTTGTTCTCCAGAGCGCCGTGCATTGTGGGTGGAGGGCGGCGTCACCTTGATGTTGACGAGCAGCTCCAGCAGGTCTCTGGGCGGCATGACGATGGAGGTGTTGAGCGGGATGACGTAGCACTTGTTCAGACTCAGATCCAGGTAGGCCGTCAGCCTCTGAACACGGAGCAAAGACGTCAGATTAGATCAGATTAGCAGATTATTGATCGGACCGCGAGTCAGACGCAGGCCGGTCGCCTCAGCGGAACACGGCCAAACCTCATCACAGCTCACACACATCAGGCCTGGAGATCATGGTTCATTAAATAACACATGTATTAACATTTTCCTTCTATTACAACTCATTTTAGCTGCATGTTTCCATACAGTCACGTTATTATTTCCATATGCAAATTAATTCACAGGTTGCCGTGACGAAGCTGTGACTGTGGCTTTCTCATCTATTAGTTTACATAAAGACTCCTCTGTTCTGGGGGTTTTGTTTGAGCGCCTTTTGTTGTCAACATTCAACCTGTGGTTGTTTTTTTTTTTTTTTTTTTTTTTTAATACTTTACTTTAATTTTTCAGAATGCAGAGCAAACTTTTACACAAGCCAAACACTGAATACAGAGGAGGTAAAATTAAATATAATTAAATAAAATACAAATTCATTTGTTCTTGTATCTGTATCATATCGTTCCACTGCTGATAAAGGCAAAGCGATTCAGACAGGGCTGCCAAATCCTCAGGAAAAAAAGCCCTATTTTTTAAATTTAATTTTTCCCCCCCAAAAACGTGAGTAATTTTCTCCAGAAGGTGCTCGTGTTCGTCTCTGAGAGCCGTCGTCCCACCAAGAGACGACAGTCACACTTCCACGTTACCGCAGCGCATTTCAACATCTATGAATTTAATTTTCCAATCTAATTCCCCTTTGGTGAGATTCCCGAATTTAACCGGGGGACTACCCAGCATGCTTTGCGGCCTCACCCTGTGGAAGTCGTGCACGATGTCGGCCGGGTCGCTGTCGTCAAACTCGGGCACGGGGACGTTGATGAGCTCGACGCCCTCGGGCTCGTTCACCTGGATGCGCTCCTCCAGCGTCCGCGCCTGGTGCTGCGGCACCTCCACCTGCAACACCAGGCAGCCAATCAGGAGCCAGTCACCAACCAACCAACCAACCAACCAACCAATCAAACAATCAATCGATCAATCAACCAACCAACCAACCAATCAGTGACTCAGCTGTAAAGAACATGATGCACACAGCAGCTTTAATGATCTGACTCATGTTTTCTCTTTGTCCCAACTCTCATGTTAGTGAACAAGTCATAAAATCAGTCAGTCAGTCAGTCGGTCAGTTAGCGCATAAATTACCAAATAAAAACAAAATAAAATCAGCTGAGGACCGTGCTCACTTTACACCATGCTGTGGCGTTTTCACAGGTTCATTGGTTTAGATACATTTCCATATATTTTGCACATTTATCTGGTTTAAATGTCAGAGTTTGTTCTTTTAATGGCATCGCTGTATATTTGCCTCATATGAATCATCAAATTTCATCTGCTTCATATGACCTTATTTCTTTTTATCCGCATTTAACTTCTTTATAACTGTGAGCTTCTCCCAATGTGCACGTGCATGTGTTTGTGTGTTAACGAGTACACACACAAACAGAGATAATACTTTCTAGATCCTATAGAATAAAACATTTGCAAAAACCTGATTCATTGGTTTTAAATGAGATCAGTCAGTAACAAAGTGAATGTCTTAGGAGTAGAACCTGAGTAAAATTCCAATTAACAGGAATTCACAAGCACATGAGTCAAATCACTCAGGACTCAGGACTTTGTGCTTGAGCTTGAAAAGTGCTGTGGAAATGAAAAACTAGTATGAAAAATATTCTTTTTATTCAAATACACAAACACATCCCTTTGGAGCTGTAAATGCTGATAATCAGAGAGAGAAAACATGACGGTACCTCGTCCTGGATCATGTAGTCCTCCTGGCGGTACTTGACCCCGCACACAAACACCTGGCCCTCCTGCAGGAGACAAAGCACACACAGCAGGGGCCGTCCATCAGCACACCATCAGGGACGGAGCGAAAAAACCCCCTCACATGACCTCCACTTCCTGTCCAACAGGGCGTCTTACACAGCGACGTCATCATCCTGCTCGAGGGGCTGGAAATTAAAATCTCAACCAATAAAACCTTCACAAATCTGTAAACATCCTCTCTCATCCACCTCATCCCTTCAAAATAAAATCGTGTTTCTCTCCCAAACTGAGATCTTGTTGGTTTGCACTTTTTGCCTTTCTGTTGTGTCGTTTGGGCTTTGTGACCCAAACTGCATGGGATTAGCAGAAGGTGGGCGTGTCTGCAAAGGGGAGAGAACCCATTTTCATTCAGACAGCTGGAGGTCAGAAGTCAGGGGACCCCACTGAAAATTATCATGTCAGTTTTTCCTTCGCTAAAATGTAGTTTGGAGTGATGTGTCGCCGGCTTGCAGGCAAACGAGCACGACACGCTCGGTACCAAGGGATTCTTTAGGTCGTCTAGTTTCATATGATAATATATTTACTTTAAATCAACATCATCCCAGATGCAGATAAATCTAGTTCCTCTGGAGACTTGTATGTGTGTGTGTGTGTGTGTGTGTGTGTGTGCTTTCCCTGCCGTTTACCTCTTGGATGTAGTAGCGGTACAGGTAGTCTCCTCCCACCACCACGCCGGCCAGCATGAGGGCCAAACCCAGGCACATGCACCAGCACCAGGCCCGGGACTGCTGACGCAACGGGACGGCTGCTTCAGGGTCCTGCAGGAGACAGGGGCGTCACCACGGTTACATGTGGGTTACATCTGGGCTAAAGACTCATTTTTATTCACCGCCTTCTTGGCCCACTAACCTTTCAATTTCTCATCTCTATCACTCAGTCCCCTGTTGTTTATTGTTGTTGATGTATTTATTTTCCACTGTTAACTTTGGATTTAAGCTGTTTAAACGGACTCTACAGATCAACTTTTACTTCATTACCATATTCGCTAAGTGGTTTTGGACCGCTGCACAACACTGACGCTGCCAGAAAAAAAAATGCCATGTCAGCTGACGGGACGGCAACTGACAAATGTGACTACGTGACTTTTTTTATTTTTGCTGCTCACTCTAATTAGAAAATGTCAGAGCTGGATGATGTGAGGCCACAGTGTGTACCAGGCCGACGTGCTGCTTCAGCCAATCTGCCAACCTGATGACTGAGAGGAACGCTCTACAGGAAAACACTGGAAACCTGCACATTTTTCTTTTTGGCGAAACAACTGAATAAACAACAATAAAATTAAAAGATGTTAGCATAAAATGATCCACTGCCTCCAGGTTCAATACAAAAAAAAAAAAAAAAAAGAAAAAAGAAAAAAAAAAGTCTTTCATGCAGCAAAATGGAGGGCAGGGCAAAGCCAGATCACACCACACAGGAGCCTGGCAGCTTTCCTGAGCCACCACAACCACACCAGGGCGTGTGTGTGTGTGTGTGTGTGTGTGTGTGTGTGTGTGTGTGTGTGTGTGTGTGTGTGTGTGAGAGAGAGAGAGACAAAAGCTTTGTTTACAGCAGACGAGGCAGGCTCCCATCCCTTTTCATGGGCAAACACACAGTCACAGATTAACAGGGTGACTCATCGTCATGCAAATCAGAGGCAAAACAGAAAGAAAAAAAAACAGGGTGGCAGAAACACAGAGAAAGAGAAGAAGTGAGAAAAATGAAGAGCGAGAGAGGGACAGGCCTCCTGACGGGCAGGTGAGGCAGAAAGGTGGAGTCAAACGTAACGCACGTCTCAAGTGTTTACCAACTTTCTTCCACAATGTTCAAGGACAAACTGACGAGTGGAAGCAGAAAAAAAAAAGAGAGAGGGGATGTCTTTTTTTTCTTTGTTTGTTTGTTTCCGGTCGATGCTTGTTTGCTGCACTTCCTGTCAGGACGAGCTGTGAGAAGACAGCACGGTGAAAAAAAAAATTAAAATAAAAAATGAAATAATCAATAATCCTGCCTGGACAACCTCACTGATTATAACAGGGAAGTTGAAGGTTGTTTTTTTTTTGTTGTTGTTGTTGATGCAATTTTGAAGCTGCTGTATTATTATTGTTGTTGTTGTTGTTGTTATTATTATTATCATTATTATCATTGCTTGGTCATCATATCCACATTACTGATGACTGTTTAGCTACAATCTCTTGTGTGTAAATATGTTATGAAAGCACCAGAAGCCGTGGAGGTATAAATATCACAATATTTGATTTTGTCCAGATCACATTTTAGCACCACAGTCACAGAATATAAAATCATCTGGAGTGGGGTTTTCCACTGGAACGTTGCTGCAATTCCTGCTGGTTGGCAAAAGAGGGCGATAAAAGTAACAGATTTCTTACTGTCTCTTTAATCTGATTTTTTTCTTTTTTTTTTTTTTTACAAGCATTTCCGTGTGAGTCAGGATTACATAAAGTGATGACAGCGACTCTGGAGGACTTGAGACTTTGTCCTCCACTCAGGCAGCTCCGCTCTCACACACCAGAGTGAAGGAGGGCGAGGCTTCAATCTGCAGGAAAACACGGCCCGGTGGACTCTGGCCAGGCGGATACGGGCCCAGCTGCTGTCGGGACGGGCCCGGGCTCGTCCTCCTCCTGAGGAGAGAGGCCGAGGCCGACGGGAGCCTGAAGAGCCTGACAATCATTAACCTGGAGCTTTATCCTGCTCTGCGGCTGCTTCCCTTCTGCTTCTGTCTCTGCATTTTCTTCTATTACCTGATGCTCAGCCTGTAGATGCACCTGCAGAAACACTGACGTCAGAATGTGTCCGGCTTCCTGCACCGTTTTAGTCTGAAAATCACAGAGCCAGACCTCATTTTCTGGATTTAAATGAACAAATTTGGGACTTTACTGCCAAAACCGCCTGCTAGCGATGCCACATCACTCTATAAATAAAGATTATTACACAAAGCCACAAATATTAGAATGTAAATGACATCATGGAAGTGCACGGTGGTAAATGTGCCAAGGATATTTCAACTTTTATCCACACTTTCCCCTGACATTTATGTAATTTCCAACTTCGCCAACAGTGTAAAACTGCTAAATCTCCAGATTTCTGGAGCTGTGTGAGGAAAACGCTGCTGTAGCATGGCTTTCCCTTCACCACAGGCTCACATGAACATGGACAAACACACTCCTGCCCCCCGGTCCTGCAGAGATGTTTTCCCAGAGTTAGCAGCTCTGCTCCCGCCGGGACCGGCCCCGCTAACACTGTTTATCCTCCTGGCACCGCGAGACGACGTGGAGAAAAACTTCCAGCGAGTGGGAGTGAAGCCGGGTTCACTTTCCCATCTGCAGCAAAACCATCTCCTGCTTTTTCCACTCTCTGATAACTTGAGGCCACTATCCTGAGGGAAAATGAAATTTAGAAAAAAGGGGTGCCTGCTGATTTCAGAACATCAAATCGGAGTTTTCCTGAGACTTTTTTGACGCTAGCTGGAATTAAACTCAAGTCCAATACAAAATAAATCAAAAACGGCTGGAAAAACGAGACTATTTCTGACTAAACATGGCTGACTCAAGTTGTGAGGGAAATAATTGGACAGAAAAAAGGGCAACAGTGAATTTAATGACAGTTTATTGACAGTCATTGTTAACTTAACAGTGGAAATGCAGCGCAAAGAAACCTAAAATTGCTTGGCAAGAAAACAAAAGAGCTCTGTGGGCTGAATTTGAGGTAATAATAAAAAGAAGTTCTGTTACTGTGAGATTTTTCCAGACGTTTCAAGGACCCTGGATTATCTGTGTGAGGAATAAAACCATATCAGCTCAGAAAGTGCAACTCAGCTCGTCTGTGGTTTGACGTTTTGACTCGTGCACAGGCCGTGAGTCAGCGTTTCCTGGGCAGATAAAGAAAAAAACAACCACAAACGAACGTCCAGCTCTTTGTGCAAAGCGAAACTGTAGAAAGAAAAACCGGCCTCGGGCTCCTGGCCACTCAGCGCAAAATTACAGTCCGGCCCGTCCTGACCTTCACCTCCAGAGCCAGGCAGCAAAACAAAACTCCCAGAGTGTCGGTTCATGTTTTCAGGAAGAGCACAAGGCCACGGGGCGGGGCGGAGGGCGAAATAACACAGGCAGAAAGAGAGAGAGAGAGAGAGAGCAGAGAGCGTTAAGCGAGCAAAAGAATGAGAGGAAGCCAAACGGGGGAGGAAAGGGTGAAACCAAATTACAGAAACAAGACGCAAAACGGGTGAGAGAAGATGAAAGAGAAAGCGGGAGGCGAGAGCGAAGGTGTGAAAGAGAAAGGTCGAGAAAGGTCGAGAGAGGTCAGCGTCATCGCACAGGATCTCCTCCCTCTCCTCTTTCCCCACGCCTCCATCAACCACAAGATAAACCAACAGCAAACAGGGAGCAGAGTTACAGCGAGAAAATGTTTTTTTTTGTTTTTTTTTTTTTGGATGGGATGGGTAAAATATTATTTACACACTCAGGGGCAGCGTGAGGTCACCAGTGAGGATCCTGTGTCTTCGAGGAGGAAGCAGAGGGCACGGCAGCTCATTTCATGGTGTGTTTAGGTAAACGCAGTGTGAACAGGCCCCGGGTGTGTAAGCACTCACGGAGACATGTGGCTGCAGACTGAGAGTCTGCTGGAGGCTCTTCCAGCCGTGATCACGCAGGGACTCTGATGAGCGGTGGGACGGAGGTGAAGCCGTTTACGCCCTTATCTAACTCCGTTTGGTTTATTTTATCTGCAGTGTGTCCAACCAGAGGCTCGCTCAAAACGAAACACAAATTTGTTACATCACATTTTACTGATCGCCATAACGATAACCAGCAGGCGAATCACACGCGTGTTTCCTGTGCCGAGCAGCTCCGCCCGCCAGCCTCTTCCCGGCTCTGAGTGTTTTGCAACAGGAGCCGGCAGAGCTTCATGTCGAGAACATGAAACAACAGGCCTGCAGAGCGTTTCATAACCACTGCACAGCCCCCACTCACACACACACACACACACACACACACACACACACACACACACACACACACACACACACACACACACACACACTGTGGCTCTCATTAACACAGTCATGTGTCAACACCGGTAACACCTTCAGATCATTACACCAACCCCACACACACACACACACACACACACACACACAGGAACACTCTGTACAGACAGACAAAAGATTATACACACACTGCTGTTACTGTAGAAAACATAAACAAAGTGCTCACGCACACACACACACACACACACACACACACACACACACACACACAAGGTACTAATGTCAGGGAAGAGAAGGCAGGTCTGCTTGATTACATGTTGTAATAATAATTACGTCTATTAACCTGCACCAATTCACCTGGGAAAATGGAGAAGAAAAAGGCAATAAGCAAATTAGCAAGATATGATCTGAAAATGAGCGAGGAATCAGCGAAAGAAATTTACAAGAAAATGAGCAAAAAAAAATCAAGCAAAAAAAGAAAGAAGAAAAACTGTTTACAAGAAAATGAGCTGAAAAATAAATAAGAAAATGACCAGAAAGTAAACAAGAAATTACCAGGTTAGAAGAAAAGTATCAGAAAATGAGTAAAAAAAAATATAGGCCTAGTTGATAACTGAATAATAACCTGAACCTGAATAATCTCAGTCTTAATAACTGAAAATTGGCACAGAAAAGTAAAAAAATATATATATTTCTAGTTACTATGATTATCATGTTTAAAATTTAAGACAAAAAAAAAAAAAAGTGAAATAAAAAGTGAAGTTTGCTCAGAGGGTTAAATGAAACCAGTGCAGGAAAAAAATATTTTACTGAACTTTCTGCGCCTTATATCATCTGAACCGCTGTGGGCTGCAGCAGATAGGTAGGTAGATAATAATTTTAATTTTGTAAATGAAACCAGGACGTGTGCGGCTGTTGACACTAAACTGTGAGGCTCCATGAGAAGTTTTCATGAAGACGCTCTGACTCCCAGCGGCTCTCCCTCACATCACCGTGCCCACCGCCGGCTCTGCTGCCCTCACGTTTCCCTTCACCCCGTTCTCTCGTTTCTCTGCGTCTTGTTTCCTCCTCAGATCATTTGTCTGCTCTTCGCTGTGAGTCGCCGCCGCCGCCGCCACCGCCGCCGCCGCCGCAGCGTTTGGCTCTCATTTTCTGATCTTTCTTGTGGGCGCTGCCGTGGCCGGGCCGCCGCCGGGACGAACCCCCGAGGTGACAAGTTCATCTGGGTCGCATTCACATCACAGTCAGGCCACACACACTCACACGATCAATGCTTCTTTGTGTGTGTGTGTGTGTGTGTGTGTGTGTGAGAGAGACTGACCAAACAGCCACAACAAGTCAGCCACAATAAACCAAAGTTTTCCACTTAACCAAGTCATCAAGGCTCCTCACGGGGTGCAGGACACCCATGTGCTCTGTGTGTGTGTGTGTGTGTGTGTGTGTGTGTGTTGCTGGTGGGTGTGAGCTAAACATCATCTCTGCCTTGTTAAGCTACTACACAATGTACGAGAGGGGTTTGTCATCCACATAAATGTAAAATACATAAACTGACAGAATATCTAATAATGATGTTGAGATATATATAATATATATAATATATAATATAATATTCTCTATTCCCTTTTCTACTTTTATTTTGTTGCTTTTTTCTTTATTTTAATGTGTCAAAAACAAGTGAAGCATCATCTGCAGGAAAAATATTATTTTCTCTTGTTTCTGGAGCTGCTGCAGGTTAAGTGCCTTGCTCAATGGCACTGCAGCCGGGGTTCAAACCTGCGCCACTAAGCCACCCGGCTGTCATTGCATTTCTTTCGCCTGCCGTTCTCATGACTGTGGTGAACTGTAATCATCTTGTTTACGACCAGAGCCGGCTCTCACAAAACCTCCTGCCCCCCCCTTTTTTTTTTGTTCCTACATCTGTACGTCGGTCACACACACACACACACACACACACACACACACACACACACAGTGTCACGCACCACTGATCAGACTGTAAGACAAACCTTGACACTGTTTTTCATGATAACAGCAGCAGAGTCTCACCTGTCAAAATGGAGAGTCGAGTGTTTAAGCGACAAAGCGCTCGGCGCTCTGAGCGCGGCACAGGGAACGCCACACAAGCCGGCAGCCATCTTTAAAGAAGCCACTGAATAACTTTATGGACACTTCAGGAGACAAAACAAGCCCCTGGCTGGGTTTGTTGGTGAAACTCTCCCTGTCACAGCACCAACACGGGGATACGGTAATGTCAATGCATGAAATTCATTAAAATCTTATTATTGTTATTATTTCAAAATGCCTGGGAGCTCATTCCCAGCCTGTGTCTAAGGTTAATGTCAATATCAGGTAATCAGGTGTCATCCTGATTAGCTGCGTTGTTCTCTTTGCTGTTAGTCGTGTTCTGACGTGTCGGGGAGACCCGAGCCTCGGGGAGCGCCGTGTGCCGCTGGGCTCTCACACTGACCCATGAGCGGGTCGTGCCGGTGGGTAACCAGCCGCCGTTTACAGGGTTTTCTGGCTGGTGAGAGCCACCAGGCGCTGTGGGAGTCCGGTGGTTCCCACAGTTTATGGAAGCTTCTAATAAAAGCCGTGGAAAACCCCTGCAGGTTTTGCTGAGTCCTGTCCTCATCAGGGAGGCTCACGTCATCTTTACACCTCCACGTCGTTTGGCCCCGCCCTCGTCCTGCGCTCGGTGCCCGAGGTTCTTCCTGCTTGTGGCGACACGCCGCATGTGAACCTGCTGCGGGCGCGGGCGCTTCCAAACCCACGGTCAGAGCCGGCCGGGACGTCCCGCCTCAGCAGCACGGGGCCGCCCGGCTCTCTGAGAGGGTTTCAGCACAGGCAGGTGAACTGAGGCCGGGCGGCTCGTCTTACACCTGGCCCACATCCACACAACAAACTCATCATTATCAATCATTTTTTGCTTCTCAGCTTAAAACTAAATATCTGCCATTCCTCCTCCTGGGATTTAAATGGCTGCTTTAGGGCTTTATGTCTCCTGTCATTTACATTCTATTCAGAGCTTTTTCTCATTAATACTATTTTTTTTCCCATCATACAGCTTGTTCCACTCTTTGACTTTAAGGTGTTTTTACGAGGCCCTTGCAGTTTAATTTTAACCAGCACATATCTGTTTCCTCTTCTGCATTTTTTGCTGCAGTATTTTAACGTCCCAGCTTCTGTTTTCTCAGTGTGCAAACACGCCCCGCTAAACTGGAAAACCCACTGATCCTGCTCCACCACAGCTTCTGTGCTTCTGTAAACGTGTTGAAGCAGCAGAAACGCTCAGCCTGCAGACTCCTGTGTATCAATCCATTATGCAGGAGGTTGTGTTTCTGCACCTGAGCAGACAGGTGAGTATCAGTGTTCAGGACGGAGGCTCAGTTTCAGTCAGACAGCGATACCGCATGAAACCCGAGCCGCCGCTCTGAGCTCGATCCGCCTAGGTGAAGGCGGCCATGTTGAGGTTTGGCTTCGTGAGCGGGCAGAGCGGCCCTGTGAAACCCGACACGCAGCGAATCGCTGGATGTGACGAGGCAGCCTCCCTTATTTTAGGGAGATCAATGCTTTTCCACACAGTCGCTGCCAAACCTGCTCCTTTACCGCCTGCCCCCAAGCAGCCGAGAGCAAGAAACCAGAGGCTCGTAACTGAAAACATCAAGCAGGTTCTCACAGGCCAATACAGATGAGGACATCGAAAAAAAAAAAAACTAATGCAAAAAAAGTGAGAAGCAAAAGTGACAAAAAAAACCCTGCAAAAATTAGGTGGCAAAAAGGAGAAGTTTCAACTCTTTTCCCCTTTTTTCTTCCTGAATTTGTCTTTTTTTTTTAGAGCTGAAACAAACCTCGACCACACAGAGCAGACAGAAATCTGTGACTTGCTGCTCGTGGCTGACGTGTTCTGTCTTGTTTTAAAAGGCACCAATGGGACAGAGCTGCAGTGTCAAACTGGCTGATTTGGGTGGGCTGAGGAGACCAGAGGTCGCGGACGCTCCGGTCTCACTGGCTGGCCGGCCGATCCGTCCTCCCCTGGGGTTTCAGCGGTCGGCGGCGCCCTGCAGGAGGCGGCTAAAGCTCTGCGCCCGAGTCTGAATATGAGCGATTAGCCTGTAATCCTGTCAGACGCCCCGCTCGTCTCAGACGGCATCAGAAAACACGCAGGCGGAGAGCGACGCGAGCTGTGGAGCCGAGACGCTGCTGTGCTGCGGCCTCACCTCGCTCAGTCAGCGGGCACAGATCAGCATCCTGCTCTGCACAGGTGCTGCCTTCGTCTCCTCGTCTCTGACTGGTGGACAAACGTTCTCCATGAAGACGCTCCGAGTTTCATGGAGAAACAAATGACAAATGAACAACACATCAGATGTTCTCCGAGACACCGCTGACCCCAAAGACACTGACCGGAGAGGAACGGTCCCACTCAGATCAACACTTCCAGGACGGTCCGAGCAGTGGCCATTTTTAAGTGTACGGTTGCCACGGTAACAGCGGGCTAGCTTCCATATAAACTGACTTGTGCGGCAAGCTGCTGAGGCGAGAGGTTTTACAGCGAGCACCAAAACAAAGAGATTTTAATCCATTTATGTGACCACTACATGAAATGAATACATCGTCAGGTTACATATCATGACTGTCTGGATACCTACACACTTTATTAAAATAATTTTACTCACTGGAGGAGGTGATAACAGAAACACTGTCTCTGATCATTTTGTGCTCACCTCGTCGGCAACGTTAGATTTCAGTTGCGTTTTGAAGTGCTCGTGAAACACACCGCCACACACTGATTTAAATGTGACTGTTTCTTTAATTTGTGCTTTCACAGGACATCACATGTGCAGTTTCTCAAGCGAGTGTGACACACGTCAACAGCCTGGCCGACTTCTGTTTTCACCATTGCCATTAACCATAACAGCCATTTTATTTTGTACTAGTGAAAAAGACCAGCCGCTCCACTTCCTGTGGGGGAGCCGCCGGCTGGCCTGACACCATGCAGCCAACATGCAATTACCTGCAGGCTGCAAATGAAACGTTTACGGCCGCGATGGGACTGAACCCATATGGAACATTTCACACGATGATGCCAACCCCACTCCTCGTCTACGCTGGCCTGTTCTCCTGGGCTGCAGAACACCAAACATCCAAAAACACTGAGATGGAAAGTTGCACTTCAGCTGCAGGGTTCAGCATCACCAGCTGACCAGCCAGGACGGTAAACGTGAGCGTGCAGACGGACAGCTTTGACCGGTGAACAGGCAGTCAAAGAAGAAAATCCATTTCGTTGCACGAAGCCCACCGGCTGTTTTGGGGCTGCAGGACTGACTCATTAACAGATTAATAAACGACATCGCCACAGGGCCCCCACTCCCTCCATATGTTCAGGATGAGATCTGCAGGGGCTGTGACCCATTTTGTGGCGATAATCAGCTGTGGATTGATCATGCCATCACGCACGGGGAAGAACTAAAATAAAAGATCTTAACCGTCATGTCATCAAAAACAAAACTGTTTCACAGGCCAAGATCACAAGCTGACACCTAACTTTTAATAGTAACTTTACTGGCATGGCTGTAATTTTAGGCTTTGCATTTTCCATATGGTGGATGTCTAACTCTGAAATAAACTTCATATGCAGGCACACATGCAGATCTTCACCTCGACATAAAAAACCCAAAACAGTGTGATAAGCTGTGGGCTCCTCCCTTCCTCCCTCCGACATGTCCAAGGTCGACTGCAGCCAGCTTCTTAATCGAGCTTCCTTCCTGCCTCGGCGCTTCCAGCAGCAGCCTGCAGACTATATCCAGCTCCTCACTGCACCTTCACCTCTATTTCTGCACACCGCTCTTAAACCATTTATAGTTCAGGATTTGACTCTCCTGCTGACTGACTCACAGAGAGCGCAGAAGCAAAGTAAAGCTTCAATTTAATCAACATTATGAGCAACCAGCAGGAAGTAGGTGAGGGGTCAGAGCTGTCTGACAGTATTAAGTGTTTTACCCAAAAGTGCTGATCTGACTCAGAGTCTCTTAAACCGATGGAGGAGAGACAATCCAATCAGGACCAAGAGTCAGTTGGGTTATGGAAGTCTCCGTTATCCAACTGGATGCTCACAGTTTCCCAAACACGGGTATTTTTCACTCTTCTTGCTAAAAAGACCACTCATGCAAACACCCCTGTGTGTGGTCATGAGGCGTGCTTGTCTGTGTCCATCACCCACGCTGGACTGGATACCGGAGACTTATTATTGTTATACAGCATGAAATACAATGTGAGCTTTTTAAATGATGGCGTTTTGCGGTTTTAAAATCCTACATTTTCTCCATTTGATCAATCAGAGATGGCTGGAACAAACTGGAATATGAGATATTTCAAGGTGAGTAGAAGAAGACTTTTAAAGTTTGTGTAGGTAACTGTGGGCAGATCTGTCAGAACAGCCCCCACCCTCCCACCTGAGGTTCAGCCCCTCCTACGAGCCCCTCCCACCGTCATGGCCGCCTCCCCTCTCTGCTGCTGTGTGGCTGAGGTAAGCCGAGCTCAGGTACAAGGCTGAGCTCAGTTTGCTTTGGGGACGGGAAGCAGTGTGAAGTGTGTGTACGCACGATGTGATTGGCACTGAGGCGGCCACGCCTCCTTGGTTGTTTGACTTGAACCAATGAGATTCCAGCCCCGGGGTTTTCCTCGGTGTGTAATGGAGATGGTTTCACTTGAGCTAATTTAACTAGAAAAACTCTATGAAGTGAGTGTTGTCTTATTCTCAGCCTGCAGGATCTTACATCTTACAGAACGTGTATCTGACTCTCTCTTTTCTTTGTGAGCAATGACCACTTTCTGTATTTCCTCCTCAGCTGTAATAGTCAGGTCTCTTCCAGTAACTCTGACTGTAGCTGTCTTCTTGGGATTAAAATGCTTTTATTTTGGAACACATTTCCAGTGACTAACATGATGCAGCATGGTCTTCATCTGAGTCATTATGTCACTGTTATTTTACGGAAAAACCCCTCTGGGGTTATACATAACAAAACTGTTAACCCTAAAAAACACATAAGGTGTGACAGTTCTGCCAGCTGGGTGACACGACCTGAAAGCTCCACGCTCACAGCTCACCGCTGTTTTAACCCACTTCCAAACCCCCAAAACCAACACGGCCCTCACGTCCACACGTCACACAAGCAGCCGCCATGCTGCACCAGCACAGGCTGATGTGATCTTCAGCGTGTGTGGCGGCACACGGCTCGCGGGCCGAGGCCGAGGCGCTAACTCGCCATAAGACACAACGCCGCGGTGTTCAAACACACCGACCACGGAGGCGTCCTTCAGCCCCGCCGCACAGAGGTTACCCTGTCAGCACGGAGAGAGCCGCGGGGGGAAACCATGACTCCACCGAGCTCAGCTCGTCAGTAAAGTCTGGATTCAAGGCAGGTTTCATCAAGCCAAGGATATGAGGGTTTAATACCCTGTAAATGTCACCTGGAATTGAATTACAGAGCAACAAAACAGAATAAATGGAAAGCAGCCAAACCACCTCGCTGAAGCTCTGAATCTCCAAACGGCCAAACTGTTTTACAAGGACTTTAAAAAACTCTTCTGAACTCCAAATTAGTGCCTGCAGTAAACTCAATTATACTAGATATTAGAGCATGCACCTCATTTTGCAGGGCCAGACGTAGTTTTCATCGTGCGTTCCCTCCGAGACCTTCATCTGGGGGGTTTGGCTTGATAAGAGCTCGTGGACGCGATGCAGCCACACCGTCCTCCAAGACCCCGCCTGTTAGAAAAATAAACTCCTACTGGTCTACGCAGTCGAGCCTTAAGGCTCAATTAATCTCACTGTTCAATACAGATATGGACGGAGCCTTCTGTCCATGCTTACATACGTGCACGTTTTCAGGAAGTTTACGGACCAAACAGAGCAGCAGCACCGGAAATCATGGAGGCGGTGCAGCTGATAAGTTTCACGTGAGACTGAAGAAGAAACCGCAAAAACTGATAATACTGGAGATAAGATCAGTGCATCCTCCTGCAGTGACGCATTTAATGACCTCGCAGACCACCGTCCTCCTGTGGCGATGTGTTTAATGACCCCGGTTACATCATTTGAAATGGACGGATTCATTTTGGTGTAAACATGACATAAACCAGCCTTTAATCCAGAGTAGAGGCAAATACCTTTCAAGTAATGAACAACAGAAAGGATTCAAAATGGAACTTGTTCACAAAACAAAAAAAAAAACCTACTGTCTGGTTTTAAGTATTGTGCCCTTTTGGAAAGTCTCCCTGCTCCCACCCACATCGAAGCCAAAGCTGGCAGACGCTGCAGACGCTCAGAGCGCCGTGTTTTGACATGTGAATAAATAACAGAGAGAGAGAGAGAGAGAGAGAGAGAGAGAGAGAGAGAAACTACTTGTTGGAGGGTTGACATGGAGCAAAGAGCAAACACACCGTCACCTTGGTGTTTAGCCAAAACAAGCTGTGCAGTGATGATAACCTGTGCTGGAGATGGTTTCAGCTGAGAGTGTTTGTGCAGGACGGCGAGAGAAGAACATGGTCAGCGGCAGCATTTCCTGAGCTGAGCGCTCAGCCTTGCGGCGACCAGGCCGAGCGCCTCCACGCCGCTTCTGTTGATTCATATCGATCTGATTGAACATCTGATTGTTTTGTTTTCCCGTGAGAAACCGAACCACAAAGCGAGAGTATCGACTGTTTCCTCGAGTCAAATCAAACACATAAAAAAAAAAACAAAAACAGATTAGAGTTGTGAAAACGGCTTCTCGGATCTTTATTAATAGCCTGAATCTGAAACCTGTGGGTTGGTGTACCGTGTGGTGAAAGACACACCGATGGTTCTGGTGATAACAGGAAGCCTCTAGAAAGACGCGTGCCGGCCGCAGTTTGAGGATCCTGTCCTGGTTTTTAATCGAGCCGCTTCACTCAGGTGATCCTGAAGGTGTCGCTCCTCCGTCCTCTGCCTCTGTCTCTGTCCTGGCCGGCTCGGCCTTCAGCTCATCACTTTACCCGTCTCTGCCCCGAGGAGAGACACTGTGAGCTAAACGACAGCCTGAGGAGGAGGAGAGCATTGAGCGTCTTCCTGTCCAACACAGTGAAGAACGTGACGTGAGGCTGCAGCGCTCGCATGCAAACCACCCGCAAAGTATGAAAAGAGCCGCATTTTGACTCGCATCAGGGCTCTGCATCTGCAACAACTTGTTCTTCCTGCAATTTAAATAACAGCCTAAAGCACAGCCTGTTATTTACTGTGTGTGTGTGTGTGTGTGTGTGTGTGTGTGTCGACACAGAGATATATGCCAGGAAATATCTGTTGACTGGATCTCTGTGTGTTACAAGTCAGCTCTTTCTGTTGCAAACTAAACACACAGAAGCATTTCAGACTTGCAATCTGCATGTTCACGCCATAGACACACACACACACACACACACACACACACACACACACACACACACGCAGCTCTCAGCTGGCTGGTGCCCTGCCATCACTCCTCAATAGCTGATCAGGCAGAGTTTTCCTAGCAGGATGCCAGCGCTGCTCCATGTGACAATCTGCCATCCACACCGCAGCTCAGACTCTATCAGATCATATGGGACTGACACACACACACACACACACACACACACACACACACACTGACTTGTCTGCAATCAGTGTGAACAACCCAAAGCTGCAGGGAGTCACAAATTGTCAGTTTCTATCTGGGCCAAATGGATGTGCAGAGAAAAGCTGGACCCTGTGCCATGTGACCTACATGAGGTTTCTATTTATTCGGCTATATCTGAATATTCCAGTGGGAGTGTGTGTTAACAACCAATTTTATTTCATTCACTTGAGACGGCTGGGAGACATCATTTTGGTGGCTGAGCGGTGATAACAAGCTGGATGATGACACACAACGCACAGAGACACAGCTTCATTCTGGATTCTGTCCACGGCGCCCGGCCCCAGTGGAAACAAGCTCAGGTACAAATCAGTCGACGGTGAGGATCGATGGAAAGGCGTCCGGTGAAATCTGAGGCGGACGGGGCCTCGTCCCCGCTGAACAAAACGTTTTGTTCCTGTTGTCGGCGTCCGCTCACCGCTCAGGCCTCCCAGCAGCCTCGGCTGTCCTGCCTGAGGCATCCGGCCGGGGGAAGCAACAGGGACAAGCCAGCTGACCTCCTCCCGACGCAACACCAAGGTTCAAGGTTCAAGGTTTCTTTATTGGTACCAGAAGGTAAATTTGTTGTGCAGACAGGAACTCAGCAATCTCAGTTAAACAGCCACACAAAGACATCAACACAGACAAATCATACAATAGAAAAACAATGCAGTCATCACAGAATATAAAAGTGCCTGGACATCTCCACACATCTTACTACAGTTCAATATGAACGAAATTGTTCACCTTGTGGCCCTACTATTCAGCATTACAACTGCTGTGGGTACAAAACTATTCCTGTAACGTTTTGTCCTACCCTTAGGGACCACAAAACGACAGCCAGAACGAAGGAGTTGAAACTCACCATGCAAAGGATGAGAACAGGCGTTAAGGATAGAGCTGGCTTTACGCTGCAGCTGTGTGCCATACAAGGCTGACATAGTGAGTTGAGGCTCCCCAGTTAGCCGGCCAGCCCACTTAATAATTTGGTTCAGGGAATTTTTGTCCTGTAGTGACAGATTCCCAAACCAGGACACCAGGGCAAAAGACAAGCATGATAAAACAGGGTCAGCATAGTTTTGTCGACATTGAAACGGGACAATTTCCATAAGTAAAACAAACGCTGATGTCCCTTCTTACACACAGCATCACAGTTCTTGCTAAAAGTCAGTTTGGCATCAATGACAGTCCTGAGATATTTGTAACTGTCCACACAATCCACAGGTTGGCCCTTCATGACTGTGGGGTCCTGATTTGGAGCTTGTGTTCTGAAGTCGATGACCATGTCCTTCGTTTTGGATGTGTTCAACACCAAAAAAGAAAGATCACACCAACTAATAAAATCCTTCAAGACTGGACCATGGCTGGATTTGTTATTGTGTAACAAACTCACAATAACCGTATCGTCTGCAAATTTTAAAATGTCCGCCAGGGCCGGCCCTGCACGTCTGGGGGCCCCAAGCACAGCAATCACATGGGGCCCCCTGAGTTGTACTGTCAGTGGATCACATAGGCCGAGATCCAAAAGATGAACAACCTGAACCAAGTGCAGAGGGGCGTCCGGCCTCGGTGGCAGCGTGTGGGAACACTTGTCTGAGTCGAGAGACAAGAGAGCGCCACAGTATCTGCTGCTCCGCGAGAGCTTCAACTGCCAGAAGGAAGACATTAAGCTGTGATTATCAAGATAAGAGTGAGTCGGCCTGGAGGAGGGGGGAGGGGGGCGAAGGTGAAAAAACACCAAGAATGTTGTTGTGCAGTTTGTGGCCACGAGCAGGAGCAGACTGGTTCCTCTGAGCAGATAAACACCGAGCAGCAGCACAGATTAGACCCAACCGAGAGACACGGCGCTGACGGCGCTTTGTGCTCTGATGAAAGACGCCATGTCACCACACAACCCCACTTCCTGTTTTTCACCCAGGGACTCTCTGCTGAGCATTTACTGTGCGTGCACGACCTGCACCTCGGCTGTGCTGGGACCAGTAAACACCCAGGACTTTGCTCTGTGCTTTATCACCACAGCAGGTCACAGCGCCCAGGAAGACACGCTCCCCTCAGGGAATACTGCGACGTTTTGGGCAAAGTCCCTTTTCCCAACGTCCCCAGACTGAGGAAAGACGCTGGACCGCATTTCCACCTTTGTTCCTATGGGCAGTATTTCCTGTTAGCTTAGCATAAAGACTTGAAGTCTATGGGAGTCGTTAGCCTGGCTCTATCAAAGTAAAAAAACAAACCTGATTTACACATGTGGGTTTGAAATACACGTCCTGCAGTTTTTTTTAATAAAAATGGGATTGATTTTAAGGAGAAGTTAGACAGAGGAACAATAACCTCTGAACACATTTATCCTTCCGTCTATCGCAGAGATCCACACACCGCTGGAGGAAGAGGAAGACCCGCGACACTTTAACTTCTCCTAAAACCATTCTCGTTTTTTCTCCCTCCCCTAATTCAACGTGAATTTAAGACGTGTATTTTAAATCCACACGTCCTCAGTCTGGGCAAGTCGGAAACATTTTGCCCAAAACGTAAGATCTGATCATGACATCCGTTCACCAAAAGCAGAATTATAAAACAGTGGAGCGTCTCACATCACGTTCTTTAATTTTCACCTGATTTTAGCTGACTCTGAAGCTGCACGCCCGGTCCGGCCCAACGTGCTTCAGCTGCGACTCGGTTTGGACACGAGCATCTGCTGGACGCCGCGATGGAGCGTCACTCAAAGGTTCATCAGCAGCTACGTCCCTTAAGGAAGTCTGCCTTCCTGCCTGCATTCACCGCTGTGCTTTTGTTTGAGTTTATTTATTCCCTTCTGCGTAAAACAGAGACGGCCACCAGCACACCCAGTTTACCTGACGACTGAGAAATCAAATGACTCCTGATGGGGGGAGAACCAGGCGGTGATACTGCCGGCCTGAAGGGGAACATGAACCGTGATGAACGTGAGCGCTGGAGTCATACAGAGAGCAGGGGCTGACTCAAAGCGGCTCGCAGACATGTTGGCGTGCTCCGTGCCAGTCGGTGAGTCAGCGCGAGCAGACGGAGGCGGCGGCAGCGCACACACACTCGTCTGTCGCCTCAGATAAGACACAGGCGGCTCCGCTTCTGTCCAAACTGCAGCGGCCGCCGTCCTCACAGCAGCCGTCTGAGGCTCTGCCCCGGATACCTGTGAGGTTCGCTTCATCTGACCAATCACATTCCAGGTGTGGCTGCCGGGCTCGCACGCCAAAAAGATGTTTCTACCCTATGGGACCCAGACCAGGGCCTGAGGTCAAGGCCTGGCTTCCTATTGGCTGTTTCCAAACCCAAGAGGTTTTTTTTTTTTTGTTTTTTTTTTTTGTGTTTTTCTTAAGTAATTTCTTGCTTATCATCTGGTCATTTCTTGGTAATTTTCTTGTCGGCTTTTATTGCACAACATGGAGTGACTTTGTTTGGGTTTCACAGGGTTAATATCGCAGTGAGGGGACCACAGCAGCCGAGCAGGAGAGCTGGGACCCTCTGAGCCACAGGTGATGGGACGTTCAGAGAGCAAACCAGCTCTCAAAGTGCAAAACCTCACCTGTTACTGAGGCGAGTCTGCCAGCCTAAATCTGCCTTTCAGTGACGCACCTCTCAGTCAAAGTGTCTCGCCAACGCAGGAAAGAAATAAAGAGCAGCTCAAACGGAAAGTATAAAGCCAAGGGGGAAAAAAACACACTAAATAAAGTCATTTCAGAAAATGTGCAGAATTTTCTGTAGGCAAATAAAACGCCTTTAGACCTTTTTCAAACATGTCACCATAAACTACAAATATTAATCCACAAGAGAAACACAGCAAACCCTGTAGCAGCTGCTGAAGTTACAGGCAAAAACAAAAAATATTAATACATGTATTTTTTTTTTATTATTATTTAAGAAGTAAATAAATAACGAGTCAGTCTTGTTTAAAACATTTACAAATAAAAAAAGTTTTTTTTTTCATTTAAAAAAAATAACAAGTTACTGTTGGTTAAAAATATTTAAAAATAAACAAATATATTATTTTAAAAAATAAATAACAACGAATCATTACTGATTAAAAGTATTTGCGAATAAAAAAAGTTAACATTTTTAAATTTAAAAAACGAATAACGAGTCATTATTGTTTGAAAATATGTACAAATTTCATAATATTTTTTATATAAAATTTAATATCATAAAAACGTAATAAAGTAACAGTAAATAATTAAAAATACTAATAATGGTGATGTAAATAACAAATTGTATATATAATAATAGTAAATATGGGATAGAATTCAAAGTATTAAACAAATGTAAAAATATTTGAGGAAGTGTTTTTACTTGACGTTACTCAACAGTGAGAGCTGATGTTGTGTAAACGCTGCCCGGAGCCTGGAGACCAAACACGGAGCCGACACGACGGACACCGAGGAAACTCCACTAAGACCCCGGACCGAGGAGCCGCTGCCCGGCGGGAGGAGAGCGGCTGCCCGGCGGGAGGAGAGCCGCTAGCTGCCGCCTAGCCGCCGGTAACTGCTAAGCTAACGTTTAGCCATTTTACTCACTTGGTCGTCCTCGGGAATCAGAGTCTCCACGTCCTTTTTCGCATCTTTCTGCGCCAGGGCAGAGTTGAAAGACACCTTCACCATCCTGGAATCAACTTCGACGAGTCAACCGAGAAAAAGGATCGACGCTGCGTCGACAAAAGCAAAAGGAAAAACAAAGTTGAAAGAGAAATCGCTCCGAAGTAAAAGTAGCTCCACTTCTCTCCGGCCAATCTCCGTCTGTTTAGCCGAGAGACGCGTCAAGCCAGCCGGAATCACGCCGTGAAACTTCCGGTCAAGCTTTCAGAATAAAACGAAACAACTAACTAAAGAATTAATAGTTTATGTATATATCAGTTTTCAAACAGAGGGTGTAGCTCAAAGTGCTTTACAATAAAGTGAAAAAACGAGAGAATGAAATAGGAAATCATTTAAAAAATAAACCACAGAAGTAGGAAAAAGTAAAGAAGATATATATATAAAAGATGGAGATAAAACAGAGGAAGACACAAAAACAGTAAAATATGTGGTTTATACAACCGGTGAGAACCTCACCTGGAGGTGACTATCATGCAAACTGTCTTTTAATGTTCAGAAAACCTGAACTGAAAACATTTTTAACCCAATTTAAAATAATAGCATGAAAGCAAGAAAAGCAAGCAGGAAAATGTGGAATTGAATTTGCATAATATCCCCTCAAGGACCAATTCTGCTGAATTCTCTTGCTCTGTTTTTATCCAGTTACAAATTTATATCTTGAATTACATTGCGCAGCACTTTTAAAAATGATTCAGATGTAAATCACAATATTGTTGTTTTTTAAAATAAGTTGTACACAGAATATTCAAATAAAAGATTTTTTGTTTGTTTCATTCTAAGTCTAATCTAACACTACATGAAACATCAGAAACAAAGACAGAGGCCCTCACACTCTGAAAGGATGCCACACTCACACACACACTCACACACACACACATACACACACACACACACACACACACACACCTGAGGCTGGTCCATTAGCGGCTGTGCTGAGGGTGGAGCTGTGTTTGCACAGTTCCATCAGATCCTTGAAACGGTAACCTTTGACCTTTGGCTGATGCTGACTCACAGTTGAACTCCTTCATTTTAGACAAAAAATTAAAGGTTTTGTGTAGGGATTCATACATTTTCTACTGGAATGCTACAAAATGCACTGAGAAAGTTCAGTTTCAGTGTTTTTAATGGGTCTCTCACTTAATTCCCTTAATTATTTTCTCAAATTTAAAACAATGAAGCAAGAGCTATAAATTCCTCCTTGTTTTTTACCTTAATAGGATATATTTTTCAGCCTAAAATTATTCCTGAATTATCCCTGAAACACCCCTTTGAAACATAAAAACCTCAAGTTACACCTTAAATGGACTATAACATTATCAGCTCACTATTATTGAAGTATTTTTAGACTGAATAACAGTTCACTTTCCCCTGAGACGCCACTTTAATGTTAAGGGACGTGAAGAATTAAACCGGACTGAGGTGAATCTGAAATATAAGTTGAGTTACATTCGTTTTTATCAAGTCATTGCTCAAATTCGCAAGAAAATAATTAAATTATAAGAAAGAGGAAAAGAGGTAAGAAATACAAAAATACGTGCCTTAGAAATATGTAAAAAAAAAAAAAAAAAAAAGCATGTGCATTATGTCTAAACGTGTCAAACCTAAAAGAGAAGAACAATAAAAATATAATAAGAAACTATAAAAATGTAGAAAAAGGAAGATGAAATATGACAATATGTGCGTAGATGTATGTGCATTATGCAGAAATATATGGATTAATCCTATAAAAAATATTACAAACATAATTACAGAAATAAGAAACTGAACATACTTAAGAAAATACATATAGCACATAAAAACTGTTGAGTTAAGTCCTGCAGGTAAAACTTCTGCACAGGTAAATGGTTAAATCAACAGTTTAAACAGTCATGTGAAGTTTAATGAGTTATTTTGGGGTGTGGTGTAGTTCTGTGTTTGTTTTTTCCTTCATTAACAGGTGACACATAGGTTTCTTTTGTTCTGAAAGGTGGAGCAGGCAGCCTTCCGGTGTGGTCCTGTCTGTGGCTCGCTGACTTGACGGACGCGTCGGTAGTTTCGCTCCGCAGGTCTTGACCGGGGAGGGTTGCCAGATCCGAAGCGCTGTTTATCCTCCCATCAGGGCGGCGGAGGAAAACATCTCCAAACGACTCAGAAGTGTAAATCTGCACGCAGGCGCTGCTGAAGTGATGGGAAAAATCATATTTTTGGAAAACAAGTCTGCACCACCCGGGTCATGTTTTTGGTGTGTGTGTGTGTGTGTGTGTGTGTGTGTGTGTGTGTGTGTGTGTGTGTGTGTGTGTGTGTGTGTGTGTGTGTGTGTGCGCGCGCGCGCGCGCGCGCTTGTGTGTAACTAATTAATTTGACAACCTTTAGAGGGCGTGCTTTCATATTCCTCTACGGTACACATAATATAATATCTGCAACAACACTTATATAAAATACATTTGGGTTTCAAAGTGTAAACTAGGTAAACTGAGGTTGTTATATTTTGGGATTTTTCATTGGAAAGTTTTGTATTTTTCATCAGTTAGTTTTTGTTTTTGTTTCGTTTTGACTATTTGTTTTCAGTTTCAGTTTAGTTTTCAATTCATCTTCAAAACAGGCTTGCTAGTTTAGATGAACTTTCATTTTTGGAAAATGCTCAGGTTTAGTCTAGTTTAGATTAGTTTCAGTTTAGTTTTAGTCTTTTTTTTTTGGAACATGGTATTATGCTATTTGTAAGAGATGACATTTTAAAGAAGTCAGAAAAAGTTTTTATGTGTAATCAAAACTTAAAAACAAAACGTCAGATCATTTAAAGAGATGTCTTCACGGATGAACAACCGAATAAACTGACAAATATGAAAACTAACCATGTTCTCTATCATTTTTCTTTATTTAGTTCGTTTTGTAAACACACAATACAGATACAAGCCTCATTTTTATCACCAGGTAATGAAAATGTTTTCCCTCATCTAATTTAATTATTTCGTTGGGTTTCGTTTACGATAATAACTTTTTAAAATAACTTGTTTAAGTTGTTGCAGGAGTATTTTAGTTTAAACTGCACAAACTACAAGTCCCAGGATGCCTTGGGGCTTCGTTCATCCGCCGTGTAGTTTCCGCACGGTTATTTTTCCACACTTTTCAGTCACTTTAGCGTCTTTTCAGCTTCAACCCGCCGCTGTCCAACATGTACATTTAATGAACAGCTTTTCAAAGGTAGGTTCGCTGAATTTTCCGACGCTGTAAGGAGGAGAAACGTGAGGACGTGAAGTTAGGTTAGCATGCTAACGTGCGAGCTAGCCAGGCTAACTGCGTGTGTACGTGTCGCCATGGCAACGGGCTCCGGCTGCTCCCGGTGATGCGGAGAGGCTTAATCTGTCACACACCGGGAATAATGTTCAGATTATGGAATAACTTTAAAGTTGTAAAGCATTATCAGCATATGAGGTGCAGGTGTGTGTCGCCGCGGCTCAGTCACCAGCCGCCGGGGAGAAATATGAAATATGATCCGGAATATCACCGCCATCATGGAAACACACTCCAGTACACACTAACGCTCCCTCAGTAAGACTACTGCAGTATTTTAGTCTCAGTAAGAGTACTGCAGTATTTTAGTCTCAGTAAGAGTACTGCAGTATTTTAGTCGCAGTAAGAGTACTGCAGTATTTTAGTCGCAGTAAGAGTACTGCAGTATTTTAGTCTTAGTAAGAGTAGTTCATAGTGGTTCAGTAATCTCTGTTGAAGTAAATCTGCATTAACCTGTGAGAAGAGTTTTAATGTCTAACTGCTGCATAACTTTACACTCTAACATGCAGCACATCTGATTTTATTGTAGCCTACATAATATTGTAATCATGATAATAATAATAATAATAGAGAGCAGCTTTCATACTCTCAGAAAAATACTGGTTCTTAAATGGTTCTTCAAAATGCTGTGTGGTTCTACAGAGAACCATCACCACCTGAAGAACCTCTTTATTTAAGAAGCAGGATTTTTTTCTGAGAGTACAAGAGTAAAAGCAATAATGAATAAATCAATAAAACAAACCAAAAGTGAAATAAAAAGGGTGTAAAGTGTCAGTCCTGCCAGGCAGACAGAGACAGGTGAGTTATAATTTTTTATATTAATTTAAAAAAGGATTTTTTTTCCCTCTCAGACTCATGAGTGATAAAAGAATAACGTTAGATTCGTGTTTCTTTACTAGCGTGATAAAGAGAAAACTCAGGCCTCAGGGTAATAACAGAGAGTTCTCATCCATAAAGAGTTTTGTTTTGTGTGCTGGACGAGCTGCAGGGGCCGGGGCAGGAGAGCTGGGCTGGGGTCACAGTGTGACCACCAGCAGGTGGAACTGTGGGAATTTTCTTGAGAATACCTCCTGCACTGTTGGGAACTTTCCGCACGGCTCGGCTGCTGTTTGTGTCTGGTGGGAGAAAAGATCATTTCCGTCCCATAATGTATTTTATAATATTCCATAATAATCTGGCTGCAGGTGTCCAGCTGTTATGAACAGCTATGAGATTGTGCGTCAGATCGGAGAGGGAGCGTTTGGGAAGGCCTTCCTGGTCCGGGACAAACATGGAGGCGGTGACGGGCGCTGTGTGGTCAAGCACATCAACCTGGCAAAGGTGAGACCAGGGTCTTCAAACTTCAAACAAGAAGGATTAATGCACATATTTATACATGATGCACACACTTTTTTCTTTTTTTTTTTTTTTCCTTTTTTTTACAAATAAATTTCTGAGGCACATTTTTGTATTTCTCATCTCTTTTCTATTGTGTCCTTTAATTAAATTCTTCTCTTGAAAATTTGAGCATCTGCCCCTGTCCTGGTTTCTGCTCAGGGATCAGTGAAGTATCTCTGACTCTGAGTCTGTGACCGCGCCGTCAGCTCGTTTCTTCTGCTGCAACACTGTGTGCAAGTTTTCCTGCAGACGCAACCTGCCGGATCTACTTTCCAATTCACAAATAACAGATAACAAGAGCTGTTTCCCCAGAAGTGTGTTCAGAGTGTGTGTGTGTGTGTGTGTGTGAGACCTAAAGCATGTTGAAGAGTGTGCTCGGTGTGTGTTTGTGCTCAGATGTCGGCGAGGGAGAGGGAGGCGTCCAGGAAGGAGGTGATGCTGCTGTCAAAGATGAAACATCCAAACATCGTCGCCTTCTTCAGATCATTTCAAGGTGTGTGTGTGTGTGTGTAGTGGTCCAATAAGTCTGTAAGTGTGTGTGTGTGCGCACAAGTGTGTATCTGTCCATGTCCTTTGTGTGTGTGTGTGTAGAGAAGAACAGCTTGTACATAGTGATGGAGTACTGTGATGGAGGAGACCTGATGAAGAGGATCAACATGCAGAGAGGAGTTCCCTTCACTGAGGAGCAGGTACACACACACACACACGCACACACACACACACACACACACACTCACACACAGAGTGTAAGCGTGTTGTGTGTTGTCAGGTGCTGGACTGGTTCGTTCAGATCTGCCTGGGGCTCAAACACATCCACGACAGGAAGATTCTGCACAGAGACATCAAGACCCAGGTAACACAACAACAGCAGCTGTCCAATCACATCACAGCACAGCCGAGGAGGAGGAGGAGTCAGCAGTGAGTGACAGGGCAGCTCACGTGCTGCTGCCAGGTCCTTAGTGGTGTGTTTTAAAGCAGGGGTGTCAAACTGGTGCCATGGAGGCCAAGAGGCTGCAGGTTTTCATTCCAAACAAAAACTCCTCCAGGTGATTTCACTGATCAGCCCACCTCCAACCAGAGAGGCGGGGCTAATCAGTGAAAGGCTTTTATGCTAAAGTTCTGCATGTTCAGGGTGTAACTTACATGTGTTCATGTGAAAAGCTGCATGACTGTGTCAGTATAACAGAGTGACTAAAGGACCAAACCAGGCATTTTGAGTGTTTGACCTGTTTACTACAACTCCCCCACATTTTACACACCAACAAACCATTTATCAAATCCTGCAGGGAACTTCAGAGTCACAATGTGAGTTTGTGGTTGAAGCAGCCGCCTTATAATGTTCAAAGTCCTCAACACTCAGAAACCACACAGCTGATAATTGGCTGCGGAAAGCAAAACGTTTCCCCGGGGACTATTTTCCCTGGCGGAGGAGGAGGAGGAGGAGGAGGAGGAGGAGGAGGAGGAGGAGGGAGCGTTTCAGTGTGAAAAAGTCCTGAAAAGCCAACAGTGCTGCTGCTTTTAGGAAAACTCATGTGGAGGACTTTATTGGGCTGATGGAAAACTGGAGTGAAGAAAGTGTGAAGGCTCTGAAAGTTCATGTTCATATCGTAGTGGAATGAATGGAGGAAAGGGAGGAGGAGTGATGTGGCAGCTCTGAAAGCCCACGGCTCGCTCTGGGAGGAGAGCAGAGGAACAGGTTGGAGGGAAAACTCTGAACATGCAGAAGCTCTGGGGCGCTCCTTTAATTTACCAGAAAAAATTGTTAAAAAGCGTGTCCTGTGACCGCTGGGTAAAAAAATCCTCCTCTTTGTGACGCCCTCACCACCGTGTCGCGCCCTCACCCTCCCTCACGAGACCAAACCCTGCAGCTTCCATAAATCACGCACTGTGAGAGGAAGACGTGCATTGAAAATGATATTATCCATGGACTCTGAGGTCAGGATCTTCCAACAGTGAGTCAGGATTCCAGAGTTTAGGGGCTTCACCCGGAGCTCATCTGGGCTCTCCACAAAGAGCTGTCTGTACGCTCCAGCTCCCCGCTCTAACCACCACAGGCTTCTTTTCTGTGTAACCATTAACTATCTGTCATCAGTCATATCTGTTTTCCTCACACACGCTCACGTGACGGCCGCCCACTCGTTGTTTTGGTTGTGAAACACAGAGATGCTTTCATCCCCCCCCCCCCCTCCCTGCAGAATATCTTCCTCACCAGCGGAGGGATGAAAGCAAAGCTGGGAGACTTCGGCATCGCAAGAATGTTGAATAAGTGAGTTAGTGTCATCTTCCCTCTCTCTCTCTCTCTCTCACACACACACACACACACACACACACACACACACACACACGTTCACACACACTGTAGCAGCTGTTCATCACTGAAGGCTCTGCAGCACAGAGACACACTTCCAAACATGTTATTATCATTCTGCAGACTGAGGTCCTGTGCAGAGACACCAGAACACAGCTGAGTTTACATGTATCACACTTTACTGTAGCCACAGTGTGTTGGGGCCACTGTGGGGAGAAAAAAATATTACACCGCTGGGGGAGACGGGGTTAATATTGGGGGGAAAAAACTTTCTGAGAATAAGCCGTAAATTTCCAAGATAACAAAAGAACAAATTTACAAGGGAAAAACAACCTTGGAAAACTAGTTTTTGTTCTGTTCAGATCGTATTTTTAGTTTTTCAAAGATTTCTAAGAGGCAGAGGCAAACTGATTGGATGAGATAAACCTCAGTGGGCGGAGCCAAAGAACAGCCAGCTAAGTGACAAGCTTGAATGGCAAAGATTGAACTAAGATTAGGATTAGATTTCATTTCCATTCCCTCGTCACCATGGCACCCAGCGACCCAGCTAACCTCCATAACTAAACTGTTTATTCTCACTGAGCCTCAGTCTGATGTTCCTTAGACAGAAAAACTGAGGTCCTTTGGCTCCGCCCACTAAGGTTTAGCTCAACCAATCAGATTATTTCTGCCTCTAGAGCAGCTCTGTGTCTGAGAAACGCTCTGAGAAACTAATCTGTGAAAACATCCAAGATCCTTATAAAAACACATCATTTCAGAATAAACTAGAGTGATATCATCACTATAAATACAAAAAAACATATTAATAAAGTGTAAAGTTTCATGTTTTTGACTGGAAATCAGCTGGCTGTGTTGTGTTGTGTTTGTGAACATGGCTGTGCAGCACCATGGAGCTGGCCAGGACGTGTGTCGGGACGCCGTACTACCTGTCCCCCGAGATCTGTGAGAGCCGGCCCTACAACAACAAGACGTGCGTACATGAGGCGCTGCAATCACAGCTCCCTCCTCTTATTCTGAAAGTCTTTTCAAACGAGAGCTGTGGACTGAGGGATGGCACATTTAGGGAGGAAAGTCCACTTTATTTTTGTTCTTTTCAAAACAGTGCTCTACCTTTACCTGTCCACACTGGGGAGTCGAGTGTCACGACTCGCCAAATCCACGGTTAGATGTGACCTTTGATTTTTAAGTCCCAATTCAATTTGATTTTTGATTCCTCATAAAGCCTTAAGGGGTCAAAACGACCCGAGCGTCTGCGAGTCATGCCTCGCCCTTGGCTATGCAGTGGCGGTCACGGCCTCCAGCGCTCCCCCATGCCCCCGGACCACCTGGCCTTGGCCCTGAACGCACCGCAGGACCCCAGAAAAAAGACTCGCGGACACTCGGGTTGTTTTGACCCTTAAGGCTTTACGAGGGTTATTAAACTTGTTTTTTCAGCACTAATGGCTATGCTATTGTTACATTACTGAGTCTTGATTTTTGGTTTTGTGCCCTGACACTTTCATTTGCATTTTCAAATCCCTCTTTAAAAAGATACATGGCCACATGGTATCCAGTGTTTTTTGATGTGCCACCCTGACTGCCTTACATTCAGAGTCACAGTCAGTCGTGCTGCTTGGAGCTCTGAGCAGGAAGAGCTTACGTAGCTTCCCCTCTCCTGGCAGGAGAACAAAAGATATGGAGAGAGAAAAACATACTTGGAGAATCATGAACGTGCTTGTGAATTCAAAGTTGGAAATCGAACGCTCTTTTCAGTTGATTTTTGATTTAGAACTGAAAGCCAAAGCTTTCAAGCTGAAGCCGCTTCCAACAGCCACAGTCACATTAAGTTCAGGTTAACACCACAGAGGAAGATCACATTCAAGATTTGTGTTGTAAACATCACAGGCGTCTGCAGTCGTCAGTAACCAGGATACCTGAGTTTACCATGTAGACAGGGATATGAATAACCAGGTGTCTCTGGGTTCCACGGAAACGCCACATCCTGAATAGGATCAAACAGGAATGAGCCTGATAACCAGGATAATCAGAAACGTTCAGACGGACATGAACTCAGCAACAAGTGTGTCTCCAAGGCAAGAGAACCAACAAAACCCCCGAATCTTTGTGTTTTGTTCTTGTTTCTCCTCCAAATCCACGACTGAGCATCACCATGGCAACAAGCTACGCCCTTAATCAGTTTTTAATCACAACTGTGTTAATGTAGAATAAGGAATTATCATTTTCCAGGGCGTAACGTTTTACCCTCTAAGTATGTGGACATGAAGTAATCACACACACACACACACACACATGCACACACACACACACACACACACACACACACACACACACACACACACACACAGAGATGAGGCTGGAATGATCGATCCTCCATGTGTGTGTAATTACAGCATATGGTTTCATAATCATGCTGTCATTCTCTGGTCATGGTTCAGTGCGTTGTCTCAGATGGGTGTTCTCCACCACAGTACACACACACACACACACACACACACACACACACACATATGCATTCTCATATGCAGCACACAAACACACTCGTTCCCTCTTTCCCTCTCTCTCCAGTTCATCTGCAGCTCCTAAAAGTCCAGAGATCAGAAAACTCTTAAAGGAAAACTCCAACGTTTTGGAGAAAATATCATATTCATGACTAGGCTAACGACTCCCATAGACTTCAAGTCTTTATGCTAAGCTAACACGAAATGCTACCCATAGAAATGAAGCAGTGGACGTACAGAGGTAAAAATGGTAAAACATTGCACCATGTCTTTAATTTGAAGGGTGTTTTGGTCATTTTTGCTGGCTCAGCTTTGAGATATTTTAACAGATATTATAACATTTACTTCTATAATAACTGGAGTTTCATAAAACACACATGAGTTTGAGTAGCAAGCAGCAAGAGGTAACTTTGATTTTTGAGGTTTGAGGGACTTCACTACCCAGAAGTCTCACATCTGACATGAGCGAAGCAAACAGCTCGTTCTTGTTGTGTGAAGAAGTTCAGTCCAGTTTCCTCCGGACCGCTCGCCCACTCGCTTTTATACGTCTGTTCACTTTGGATTAAGAGAGCCAGGTGTAATCTGGACCAGCAGAGAGTGTTGAGCTCCAGGTGGATCCTGCAGCTTTAATGTGCTGCTGCTGTCACTCCACCCTCCTCTCTCTCTCTCTCTCTCTCTCTCTCTCTCTCCTCTCTCTCCTCTCTCTCTCTCTCTCTCTCTCTCTCTCTCTCTCTCTCTCTCTCTCTCTCTCCCTCTGCCTCTCTCTCTCTCTCTCTCTCTCTCTCCCTCTGCCTCTCTCTCTCTCTCTCTCTCTCTCTCGCTCGCTCTCCCTCTCTCTCTCTCTCTCCCTCTCCCTCTCTCTCTCTCTCTCTCTCAGTGTTTACACAGGTCATTGTTCTGCAGCTTCAGCTCTTGTGTTGATAGCAGTCAGCTCAGAGGCTCTTCCTGTTTCCCACAAAGACGCCTGTAATCACCCGCAAACACACACACACACACACACACACACACACGCAAACACACACACATGCAAATACACACTTGCACTATTTCACACACACAAACTGTACACACGTGCACGAACACACAGCCGCATCGATTTATGCAAACTTTAACTTAAAACAAGGGCCTTCAGATTCAGTGGAACTTTGTGGCTCACACACACAACTTTGTTTAACACACACACACATGCACCCACGCACATACACACACCCATGCACACACATGCACCCACGCACACACATGCACCCACACACACACATGCACACACACTAACACTGCATTTCCTTTTCCACTAGAAGCCAAGCCATTGTTTCTTGTGGGTTCAGGATCAGGATCCTCATGCAGGTTATGTGAGGGCGGATGGGAGGCAGTGTGTGTGTGTGTGTGTGTGTGTGTGTGTGTGTGTATGTGTGTGTGTGTGTGTGTGTGTTTGCTGGATCTCGGGTCTGATTGGCTGGTGTGCTCAGCTCTGTTGTCATCATGTCCATTCCAGGCTTCCATAGTTTAACAGGGTCGTGTTTTGCCCCGCCCCCCAGCTTCCTGTTGCACCTGGGAAACTGTCAGATTCCACAAAATGCTGCTTTGTTGTGACGTTAAAGTGTTGAGTCAGAGGTGTGAGTCCAATCTCCGTACAAGACATAATGGAAACGTGTGTGTGTGTGTGTGTGTGTGTGTGTGTGTGTGTCCTGTCCACAGGGATATCTGGTCTTTGGGCTGTGTCCTGTATGAACTCTGCACCTTGAGACATCCAGTAAGCTGAAGCTCACACACACACACACACACACACACACACACACACACACACACACACACACACACACACACACACACAGACACACACACACAGGCTAGTCTGTGGCTCTCCTTCACACTGACTCTGTTAAGTCCTGGTCTGTGCTTTTACAAAACAGGAGACGGGGTCACCAGAGGAAATGCAAATAAAAGAAGGAGGAGAATTAATTTGGATAATAAAAAGACAAAATCAATTTTTTTTTTTTTTTTTTACAAAAGCACAATGTCTAGTGTTTTAAAACTGGTTGTTGGGACACTGAATGATCAGAGACAGTTTAGAGGAGAGATGGCTCACTGTGGGGTCATTTCCTGTGTCTGTGCCACACATCCACAACACAGCTGTCTCTGACAACAGCGCCCCCTCAGGCCACAGGGAGTGCACACCTCAGGGTGTCTGCAGGTCCCTGAAAAGTCTTAAAATGTCCTAAACTTAATTCCATCAACATGAGGCCTGAAAAGTCATTAAATAGTCCTAAATTTGAATTTATTTGGTGTAATAAGACCGCTGCCTGATTCATTAGTAATTAATCTGCTCGTCTGTGTGACAGTCAACATTTGTTCAGTGATGAAACTCAACCTGCTGCTAAACCTGATACTTTCCTTACTCCCATACACACACATTTAGACACACACACACACACACACACACACACACACACACACACACAGACCAGATGATCCACTTCAGCATCTGTAAAGACAAAATCCACATAAATCCCCCCTGTCCCAAGTTCTGTGTCAAAACCAAAAAAGTCCTGATTAGATTCATTTCAGCAGCAGCTGCTCTCTAAGCTGAAGCTAAAACAGTCTGTTTGAACCATGCAGTCAATAATCAGCCATTTTCCTCCCTGACACTGACCGCAGCACAAAACCAAATACACACACCTTATCTCAACATGTATCTGGAATGCTTATTTGAACAACAAAACAGTGATTTTTTTTCCAGATATGAGTCTTGAATGTGGATAAGTTTATTCTTGAAATGGTCTTAAAAAGCATTAAATTTAACTCTCAAGTATCTTTAGTGTTATCGCTCCCTCCAGCTTGGATTTTCTCACAGAACTCAAATGTGTTTCTGTTGGAAGGCGTCGATGTTCACGGTTCACTGAGGCTGAAGTCGGCATGAAGAAGAAACACAAAATTCCTAAGTCGCCAAAAATATTAATATTTTCCTCTCGGTTAAAATTTGAGTGAAAGAAAAGAGACTGATGAATTCTGTGTGTGTATATAAAACTGTAGAGCCATAACTTATGATATAGCCAAGTGTGTTTTGTCCTAGCGTGACAGTGTGTGTGTGTGTGTGTGTGTGTGTGTGTGTGTGTGTGTGTGTGTGTGTGTGTGTGTGTCCTGACCTGCAGTTTGAAGGCAGCAGTCTGCGGCAGCTGGTGGGTAAGATCTGCAGGGGGCGCTATAATCCAGTATCCAGCTGCTACTCGTACGACCTCCGCCTGCTGCTCACCCAGCTGTTCAAGGTCAGAGCCTCACACGGTCTGTAGAGGAAGAAGTGCTGACTCATGACCACACTCACAGTTTTGATGACTCAGCCTTTCACACTGAAGACTTCCAAAAGTTTGTATCTGATTATCAGGTTTTAGAAATTAAAAACAAAACAAACCTTTACACTTAAAGTCCCAAATAATTCTTTATTTCATTTAAGTGACGTGAACCATTTCTGTTCTGTTCCATTACAACAAAAAAAAACAGCTTTTTACAAGGAACAGTTTTATCCATTGTTTGCTAATTCATTCCAAAATTGATCTGACATTTTCACCGTTTTATCCTAAAACTAGTTTGGATGGACAAAGTGAGGCTTTACTGAGAGGAAATGAATCATGGAGGAGAGGCTCCAGAAATGACAAGATAAAAACAAAATATATGAGGTTTATATACAGAAAGACAACCAGGTGAGGTGAAGCAGAGATGCTGATTGGCTCTCTGGATGATGGACACTGGCGGGCAGAGGAGCTGATAGAAACAGAAAAAATATGAATGAACCTGTGAGAAGTGAAGCTGACTCTTATAAGACACAGAGCCTGCAGGAGATGAGACAGCTCCTGATTGGCTGGTGTCTCCCTGATCACATTTTATATTAAACTGCATTTTTTGGGGAAGTGGGAAAACATTCTCAGTCTCACCTTGATGACCAGACAGTCTCAGAACATTTGTGGAAATGCACAAAATGAAAAAGGGATTTTTGAAAAGGCGGGTGCAAATGTCAGTGACGTGTTTTAGCAGCTGCTCAGGATTTTGGCAGACGTCTAAATGTCACCGCTTTCGGGTAGAAACCTTGTATCTCCAGTATGTCAACTTTGCTTTATTTTCATATTGACCACTGAGCCTTACTGACATCAGTTTGTTTTGAATCAGTTCCATGTGCGCAAAGGCTGTGGAAACTTGTCAAATCATTAAGACCAAGCTTCAGTTTTGACTGGTGGTTCTCACTGCAATTTGCCAGACACTTGAAGTCTGTTACCTGATTTTTAGAGTAGAAAAGAGCCTGCAAATGACTCTCAAGGGACAGTAATGCCTGGCTAAAGAGCCTTCAGAGGTGAAACCTGCTTTTGTTCACTTTGTAGCTGAAGGTCAACACTGGACTGTTCAGTTCAAATTAAAATGTTATAAAGGCATGTTCTATAGAGGAGGCTGCTCTTAGAAATGTGTGTTTTTCACTTGAATAACACACACACACACACACACACACACACACACACACACACACACACACTGCTCCGTTGCAGGTGAGTCCTCGGGACCGGCCCTCGGTCAGCTCCGTCCTGAAGCGACCCTTCCTGGAGAAACGCATCAGCAGGCACCTGGAGCCGCAGGTACGCAGCTCTCACACAGAATCACTGAACAAACAGTGTCTTTCCCTTTTCCTTATCTGAAGGGACAAAAGTCTGTGTGTGTGTGTGTGTGTGTGTGTGCAGGTGATGCAGGAGGAGTTTGGTCATGCCGTGGTGCACAGAAACAAACCGGCAGCCTGTCCAACCCGGCCAGGAGCTGCACACACTCCAGGTAACATGGAACATACAACATAAATGTACATGAACCAGGAGCCCATGGGTGGGCTTTTATTTTGACATATTTCTGTTAACTCTTAGCAAAAAGATTTTTCTGAAAGTCTTGTCTAAAATTTTAAAAAATAAATTAAATTAAGTAAAAAAAAAAAAAAAAAAATTAAAAAATATGTGATGAGACAAAAGTAAGAAAGTCACAGAAAAATAAAATAAAATGATAAATATTAAATAATAAATCTATCTATCACGTTAAAAATGTCTACAAAAATATAAAAAATGCAAAAATGTATGAAATATGTTTTTAAAAGTAGCATTTTTCATTTTCAGTATTTTCAAAAGAAATGAGGAGCATTTCTTTCAGATTTCAAAGGGTTACCTCACACATAAATGCTGTGCAGAGCTCAGTCAGGCTTTAATCCCCACAGCATGGAGCTGCAGTCACAGGGCTGTGTCAGCTCCCCCTGGTGGTGGTTTAGTGACACAGCATCCTGTCCCTCAGTGGGCTGCCAGGTTGTGTGCAGCCCCTGTTGCTCCTGGCTCGGCTCCAGCTGCTGCTCGCCTTATCTCACCACTCAGATATTCTGCAGAGGAACACGGACAGGAACAGAAATCTTTTGTCACATCAGGAGGCGAACGGCTCGATCCTGACTGGATCCTTTGTGTTCAGCCACATGTTGGCTTGTGTTGTGTTGTGGTCATGTTCTGTCTTCAGTACTCAGGGGAGTGTTTGCTTTTCCTCATTAAATCTGTTGCACAGTGAGGATTTAAACTCTTTTTTGTCTTCACTTTTGTTGTGATACTTTTTTTTTTGCATTTATGCTTTATAAAGTTCACTTTTCTAATTAACCTTCATGATTTTTATTAAAACTTGGAGCTCTCTTGTGTTTTGGCATTGTTTCAGAGGGGAGGGAGGACAGCACAGAAACAAGAACTAGCCCATGCCACCTATGGGTGCACATAAAGATAAAGACACTAACAAAGGACCAACAGGGCTATGCCAGTTTCTGTCAGTCCACAGCTGCATGTTATTTATGGCCAGGCTCTTATTGTGAAGTGACTGTGCTGCTGTGCAGAGAGGCCTGCAGCCCAGCAGAGGCCTGGAGCCCCGGTCAGGAAACTGCCCCCCAAACCAGAGTGGAGGGTCCCGCTGCGGCTCTACAGCCCCCCACAGCACAAAGTAGGTCCCTCAGCTGACCTCACTGACCCCTGTCTGTTCACAGGTCAACAGCAGCACGGAGACGTCAGCTTTACAAACTCTCCTCAGCTAGATAATGAACAAGCTAACATCATAGCTGATCAGCTCCATGACAGCAGAGACATGAAGAGTCTGTTCAGAGGGGCTGACAGACTCCTCATGTCCTCAGCTGCACAACAGCTCTGCTCCTCCAACATGGCTGCCAGGAGCCCGTAACTTCTCCTCAATAAGCCAAACTTCTGCTGAGGATCAGTAGACCTGTTTCACAGCAGCTGTTTGGAGATGAAAGCAGAGTAAACCCAGCTGTTACTAATGACATTAATGACAGGCAGAATGAGGAGGATTTGTTATTGTGTTTGTAAACACCAACATTGAAATGATAAACACTGCAAGTCATACATAACCATACAGACAAACTTTACATGTAACACAGATTATCTGTACAGCCTCTGTCAAGCTCTGACTCTTCACTCTCTAATCCCAGCCGTCCAATCAGAGAGCAGCAGCGTCTGATCCAGCCGTCCCACAGGCTGCAGGTCAGCACAGGAGCAGGTGAGCCGCTTATGTTCATGATGAAACAACACACACTGATCCTCTTTAGCTTTTTCGCACAGCTGCTGTCTCATACAGATTTAAAGGGGAATGCCACCTGTTTTAAGGTGGAAGTGTAAACTAAACTAAACTTGATCTGTGAGGTCCTTAAACACATCACCACAGGACGATGGAGGATTCTTTTCTCTGATATTATCAGTTTTTTCAGTTTCTTCTTTGTGTCTTGCACATAGACCAGTTTCTCTCAAACTGCTCAGGTGGTACTGCTCCGCTATTCTGTATCCACACGCTTCATGAAAACGTGCAGAAATACAGACAAAATGATCACAGTACAGACAGATTTAACTTTGAGTATAAATCAGCTTATACAGTCAACAGTGGGGCAAAAAACACAGGAAGTGGCCACAACCTGCCCTCGCTCTTCCTGATGACGAGCAGTCACCGTTTCTGTTTTTGGAAACGTGTCAGTGCTGATCACATGTTCATGTTATTAAAGTCTGCTGCAGAACATGAATGAACAGCAGTAATACAAATAATCAAACATCAGCGTGCTGTTGTATTGAATATCAGCACTCATGGAACTCCTCTTGTCCAATCAAATCCCTCGACCAGAGCAAACTGCTGTATAATATCAGATCAAAATGAAGCTGAGTGGACCGTCAGCAGTCAGTGCTCACTAACTGCTTACGCTGCAGTCAGAGTCTCAGGTTCTTGTCGACATCTCCGTGCTGCTTCTAAAACCAGCTCACATTCCCATGTTGATATAATAACTGAGCTGCACGTTTCCATGTTCTTCTATTCCTGATGCAGGTGGAACGGCCAGCAGCCTGTCAGCCATTACCAGCACTACCACGCCCAGCTGGACGCGTTTCAGAGGAGGAAGCAGGACATGGCTCCTCCTCCTCCTCCTCCTCCCCCTCCTCCTCCTCCTCCCCCCCAGGAGCAGCCAGGGGAGCGCTGTGAGGACAAGCCTGCTCCTCACCAGCTGTAAGGGACAAACACCATGATGGCGTCTGATCCACTCTGCATTTTGGTTTGGTTTGATGGGGGAGTGTGTTCGGAAAAGCTTTCCATGTTTTTTACATGTTGGTGCTCACAGTAGAAAATGAAAAAAGGGAAACATTCTCCTCTCTCTCTCTCTCTCTCTCTCTCTCTCTCTCTCTCTCTCTCTCTCTCTCTCTCTCTCCCTCGTCCCTCAGCGTGGCTGCAGCTCGTAATGAATACCTGCAGAGACGACTGGAAGCCAACCAGTACAAACTGAGGGCAGAGAAACAGCTGGTAGGATGAACACACACCGCACCGCCAACACCTGCTGCTCACCTTTACCTGCCTTCCCCAGTAACCAATCAGCAACAAGGACAGGAGGCCACATCTGTCAGCAGGATGCTGTGGCTGTTATATTACAAAAACACAGCTTATTCAAGATCAAAATGAAATTTATTAGTCATATTTGCACATTTTAGGAGATCGACTCGGTGGGTTGCTCGCAGGTCACAGGACATAATACTTTACAAAAAGAAATTATAAGTCTTAAAAAATTAAAAAGTAGAAACTTATGAGACAAAATCATGGAAGTCTTGCTTGATAATAATCTCTAGGTGATGAAGACAACCACGGAAAAAAACGAAGGCCCTGAAGTATGTGAATGAAGTGTGTGTGTGTGTGTGTGTGTGTGTGTGTGTGTGTGTGTGTGTGTCAGACCCGGACAAACACTTAAGCATCACCAGCATTTGGCTTCAGGTCACTTCCATCCCAGCTGGGAGTCAAAGCCTCTCCTCTGTGACTGTCAGGGTCTGCGTCCGTCTACAGCCGACGGCCAGCGCCACAGGAAGCCCGGCGGCCAGGAACAGGAAGTGGGCGGAGCTCAGGAGCGGAGGCAGGAGGGACAGCAGGTAGGACAGACAGGAAGAGGACAAACAGCCACCACCAGGGGGCGTCACGGAGCAACCGGCTGCACATTCCACCTCAACCAATCACTGAAGAGAAAAACAGCAGAGTTCACTTTCCATTCGAGTGTGTGTGTGTGTGTGTGTGTGTGTGCAGGAGTACCTGCGTCAGCTGCAGCTGATCAGAGAGCAGTATTACCAGGAGATGAGAGAGCTGAGGATGAGGGCCGAGGCTGAGGTGAGGCGACCACACTCTTCCTCCTCCTCTTCTTCACTCTGTCATGATGAAGTCATGTGACCCAAACACACTTACTACAGTTTGGGATTTTTCATTTGTTTTTTATTTAGCTTTTAATGTTTTGTTTGAATAAATGCAAATACATTTTCATTTATTTTTGATGAGGCTCAGCCACAAGACAAACACGTCACGTTCGTGGTGGAGAAGCACAGAGAGCCAGAGCCTCCTGCAGCCAGCAGGGGGCAGCACAGAGCCCCGCCCGCACAGGTAACACCAGCACAGGTTCATCAAGGTGCTCCCTTCACATTTACATTTAGAGTTGAACACACTGAGCAATAACATCACATCCTTTAAATCAGCAGTTTCTCTCCACTTACAGCTTTTTGTGTTTTCTTTCTGCAGGACATTGAAGAAGCTCTGAGGAAGATCAGAGAGGAGAACAGAGAGAGGAGACACGGAGACAAGGTGAGACACACACACACACACACACACACACACGCACACACACACACAGACACACAGACAGACACACAGACAGACACACACACACACACAGACAGACACACACACACACACACACACACAGACACACAGAGACACACACACACACACACACACACACACACACACACACACAGACACACACACACACACACACAGACACACACACACACACACAGTCAGCCAAGCAAATGAAGCCAGGTGAATCCCATGCACACTCCTGCACCTTTCAGTTTCTTCTCTTGTAACTTCCAGCCGGCCATGTCATGTTTCTGTGTGAAGATCAGATTAGTGCGTCCAGTTTGCTGCTGTGTGTGTGTGTGTGTGTGTGTGTGTGTGTGTGATGTTTGTGTCTTCTCCCTGCAGAAGGGAATCATGTTTGAGATCCGATTAGATGAGGAGGAGGTGAAGCAGGATGGAGAGCAGGAGGAGGGGCCACAGGAGCAGAGGGTGGATGCTGGAGGAGAAGAGGAGGAGCCGGAGGTGAGAAACGGGACCTGCTGGTTTACAACAGAGGTGGAAAATCAGTTCACCTCAGTATCACAATTCTGTTTTTTATTTTTTATTTTTGTTTTACATTTTTTAACCCTTTCTTCGTTATTAGTGTTATGACTGAATTGATCGTATCCAATGAAACTAAGACGACCATTTTTTCAAACTGGACGTCGCTGTATAAAATGACCTCCAGTGACCTCTAGGAGAATCACAGCCTCATCAAACTTTACAGCCACAAACTAGAGGAGGATTCAAAAAGATCACAATACATTGTAATATTGACTTGCAATACTTAAGAATCACAATACATATTGACTGGGCTGTCAGGTGTGGTGACAGTTTGGGATGTGGAGGTAAACTCCTCGTCCCGGCCCGGTCAGGTCAGCAGGCTGAGGAAACTCCACCAGCCAGTCAGTATCAGGACGCTCTGCTTCTCATTTCTCTCCGTCTGGAACAGGAAGTGGACGCCCTGAACCGAACTCTGAGCTTCCAGGAGGGAGAGGAGCTGAGGCTCAGGGATTGGTCGGCAGGACAGGAAGTGGAGGCGAGGAGGGGGTGGAGCCAGGAGCCTCCTCGCACTCTGCTGGATGCCCTCGCCCACATGGACGTCTCGTCCTGCAGCAGCAGCCTGGAGGCTGGAGCAGGTGCAGCTTCACCGTCACACACCAGCACTTCTCCCTGTTCACCTCCTGTTTCATTTCTGAATTCAGTTTTTAATCAATCACAGTCAAAATGAGAAACAAAGAAAAGAGCAACATTACAAAACTCCTGTCATACAAAGTGAGGTGCAGTGAACTGCTGCCAGTGCAGACCGCCCCGTGACCCTCCCGTGACCCTCCCGTGTTCCTCAGCAGGGGAGGCGGCGGCGGAGGAGGAGGAGCGCAGGCAGTGGGCCGACGGGCCGCCCAGCACCCTGCTCAACGCCCTCGCACAGGCCGAGCTCACCTCGTCCACCCTGGACTCACTGACTCCAGGTCAGTCCTCACCCTGCCACTCACATTCCACAGTTAGGATGAAGGCAAACTCCTGCCCAGACCAGCTGGCCATCGTGTTTAAGCCGTTCTACACAACGTCTGTTTAAAAACTTCTTGTGGGACAAATGGAAATTCTGATGTGTTTTTAGTGAATATTGGAGGGGTGATATGTTGTCTAGATGACAACGGTTCAAATGAGGAGGCATGAGGGGGCCTGTTGTCAGCCACAGGGTGGTTTACCTTATTTCTGTTTATCTCTGTAGATGCATTCAGTACCTGTGGAGCTTTAACAGCATCAGGTACTTTAAAATGTTTTGTTGAATCACAGAAACTCAGGGATTACTGCAGCTATTAAACGTCAGCTGTCTCTGTTGGGACCGGTCATGGAAACCAGAGAAACACTTACACACTCTTCTGTCTTTTCCCTCACATTTAGAACCAGAGAACAGAGGAGAGAAGGAGGAGGAGGAAGAGGAGGAGGAGGAGGAGGAGGAGGACTCTGATGTCG